>NW_026634188.1:90777-94139 GCF_024868665.1 Triplophysa rosa
CGCTAGGTCTCCATCCGTTTTGCAACCCGTTGCCTCTTGCTGCTCGCACCACTGAGTGTAAGCCCGTCCGATATTGATTCGTGACCGGCCTCGTGTCCGATCACTCTCTCGCTTTCTTTTCTTTGCTTCCTCCGACAAAACCCTCTTTGGTTTTTTGGCTGGCTCTGCCATGGTGATGTTTTGGTTCGTTTCGTCTTACTGTTAGCTCTGCTGTTGGCCAACTTCTCCCAGGCTACGAGTAAAACTTGACAGTCCTGCTCCTTGATTTGTAAGTGTTATTTGTACATTTTTTGTTACTGTCCTGTCCTTTTGAACGTATTTGTTATTGGTCTGTGTCATTGGCGCACCACCGGTTCAGACTAGCTGAGATAATATATGGTTGCCGGTGTCGATAGCTAGCATGTTGTCGTGTCTTGTCATGAATGTGTGTAGTGCTTGTAAATGAAGACTAAAAAACCACAATAAACGCGTTGTGGTAAAAAGTAGCAGATTCTTTAGTTCAGACCAGTAAACCGCGTAAATGTTGAACAGTTCAGTCGTTGAGTAGGTTAATGTTGTCATTATATATATATATATATATATATATACATGCATGCTATGCGCTGTTTTCATAGCATATCTGGGTCCGCCGGGTCCATCGGCTTTGTAAACAAACTCACGGGTATTGAGCTGCCAGCGGGAAATCTTTGTGAAGTTTTTACGACACTGTAAACAGACAATTCCGCTTATCAACCACGTGGGGCAACAGTGAGCAGAAGTTGCTCGTTGTTGCTTTAAAGCAAAAAAGCAGCCGATCTTAGAAAAAAGATAAGAAAAAATGCTGATGCTCAAGAAGGCATTACAATGCATTAAGAGCTGGGGTGTGTAGTAAACTTTTTGAATTGGAGGCTAAATTGTACTTATTTTGTCTTCTGGGAAACATGTGATTATACATGTGAAGGCAGTAGCGGTTTTTGGCACGGGCGAACCGGGCAGCTGCCCGGGGCGGCATTTTTTCATGATACATGGGGGGCGGCACGAGCAGTTAAAAGAAAATAATCCTCTGCGCCACCACCTCAAAGCGGTTTTCTATTATCTATCATTTCACTGTGTGGGGAATTGGCAAATTGGCGCCCCTGCTTGCTGAGAAGGTGCCGTGCACAGAAGCTGTGTGGCTAATAAAATGGCTAATAAAAATAGGTAATACAAAACGATTATGCCGGTCACCATTAGAGTGTTTTCATGACGCGTCATCAATCAATACTGCTGACTCGTGAGTGAAGTTCAGAGTAGAAAATAATTAATTATACTGCACGTGATGTTACAGCACATGGCTATAGCGATTCTGGGGTGTGATCGACTTGCATTAAAGAGCTTTATTTTCACAGTTATTTCTAAAGAATTATTTTTTCTCCAGCAAAATCTGCGATTTCCATTAGGTTCAATAGCAGTGCTTACTTTCAATGCCTCCAACATGGTCGACTTCCGGGTTGATGACACGTCTTGAAAACACTCTATTGTTTTAGTCTTGACTTCTGGTGTTGGGGGGGGGTCCGGTTGGGCCAGTGTGGCGCAACGAGTAACACTTGATGCTCCTCTTCCCTGACCTTGCACAGGGTCTGTGCAATGAGGCTCACTGGGGGGAAGGCGTACTTCGCTTGTCCCGCGGCCAGCTGGCGCTAGGGCATCCAGTGCCGAGGGGTACCCTCGGTCAGAGAGTACCAAAGCGGGCAATGGGTGGTTTCGAGGGAGGCAACAGGTCACCTGGGCCTGCCCGAACTGCCCCAAATGAGCTGGACTGCGCGGGGGTGGAGTCGCCACTCTCCGCGAGGCGTCGACTGACGAGAGAGCGCGTCGGCTGTCTGGTTCAGGTCGCCTGGGATATCGTGGCCGCAGGGAGCAGATCACCTGCTGACTCCACCGGAGGAGGCTCGGGCGAGTCGTGTTAACTGCGTGAGCGAATGACTATATCGCCACGCAGCTGTGCTGTCCGACCGGACCAGCACGTGCTTGCCCTGCACGAGAGGTGTAGCCTCTCATGCAAGTAGCACAACCAACAACTCTAGGCAGTTGAAATGCCAACGCAGGCGGGGGCCCTCCACCGCCCCGACACTGCTGCCCGTTGCACACGGCACCCTAACCCTCAGGGAGGCATCCCAAAGGGGACCCCTGTCCGCAAGAAGGTCATGGGAGACAGGGGGTTAGGGTGTGTCGGCAGAAAAGCGTGATGACCATACGCCTGCTGCCGGTGTGCCAGCTCTCCAAGGAACTTGACTCTGTAGCCAGTGTTGGAGCGGTCGTATGTGCATCGACCCGAGGGGGACCACCCCTGCCGAGGATGCCATGTACCCAGGAGCCTCTGAAATTGTTTCAGGGGGACCGCTGACTGTCTGAGAGCTTCAGGCAGTTCAACACTGATCGGGCGCGCTCTGTAGTAGTCGCACTGCCTCTGGGAGGCCGCGAGGGTGCGGGCTTCCTCGTCGCGGTCTCGCGCCCCCCCTGGGGGTGAGCGGGGCCGCCATGGAGGACAGAGTCGAGTTCCATACCGAGAAAGAGGAGCTCTGCACCGGGGAGAGCTTGCTCTTCTCAGTTGACCTGTGCCCCACCGATCTAGGTGCCGGAGCACCAGGTCCCTGTGTGTACACAACAGATCTCGAGAGTGGCCAACTGAGCCAGTCGTCGAGATAGTTTAGTACCCGCACACCTCCTTCCCTAAGGGGAAGGAGGGCGGCTTCCACGACCTTCGTAAAGACTCGTGGAGACAGGGACAGACCGAAGGGGAGGACCCTGTACTGATATGCCCGTCCCTCGAACGCGAACCGTGGAACGGCCGATGTCGAGGGAGGATCGAGACATGAAGTACGCGTCCTTCAGGTCGATTGCCATGAACCAGTCCTGACACCTGACGGACGTCAGGATGCGCTTCTGCGTGATCAACCTGAAAGGCAGCTATTGTGTAGGTGCCTGTTCAGAACACACAGACCCAAGATAGGGCGCAACCCCCCGCCTTTCTTGGGGACAATGAAGTACAGGCTGTAAAACCCGTTGAACATCTCGGCTGGTGAGACGGGCTGATCACTCCCTTCCCAGAAGGGTGGCGACCTCGGCCCGAAGTACGGGAACATCCTAGCCTCTGACTGAGGTATATCGGATGCCCTGAACTTGGCGGGCGTGAGGCGACTGGATCGCGTAGCCGAGACGGATCGTCTTCCCTAGCCAGCCTGACAGTCTGGGAAGCCGGACAGGCTCCCAGAAATGAGACAGGGGACTAAAGGTACGATCTTTTTCATCGTCCCCCCGGGGGGTGGTTCGATGGCTAGCAGTACGGATTCCTTGCCGGGGGAGGTCCCCCGGGGAGGAGATCGGCTCTGCTGTTTTTCCTG
>NW_026634188.1:98195-114394 GCF_024868665.1 Triplophysa rosa
CTTGGTTCTCGGAGCTAATGCTCTTGACGACAGCTCCCCCCTGGCCGATTCCCCTGACGAAGGACCTGCTTTCCCAGGGGAAGGGCACGTTATGGCATCCCAGGCCAGACCTCTGGAACCTCCATGTCTGGCCCCTGGACGGGACGAGGAGATCCTGAGTGGTCTGCCCCCAGCGGTGGTAGAGACCATTTCTGGCATGCAAGGGCACCAGCCACTAGGCGACTGTACGCCTACAAGTGGCGCCTCTTCTCGACCTGGTGTGCTTCTCAAGGAGAAGACCCACGGAGTTGTGCGATCGGGTCCGTGCTGTCCTTCCTACAAGAGAGACTCGAGACTAACCTCTCCCCTTCCACACTGAAGGTGTATGCAGCCGCCATTGCCACTCATCACAACTCAGTTGCTGGAAAGTCTCTAGGACAGCACGACCTGGTCATTAGGTTCCTAAGGGGCCCTAGGAGGCGGAATCCACCTCGTCCGCGCTCCATACCCTCTTGGGACCTGGATGTGGCCCTGACAGGTCTCACCAGGCCCCCCTTCGAGCCCCTAGGGGATGCCGCTCTTCCTCATCTCACGATGAAGACGGTTCTCCTTATGGCGCTCGCCTCCATAAAGAGGGTAGGGGACCTACAGGCATTCTCTGTGTCCCCTGACTGCCTAGAATTCAGACCCAGGGATTCTCACGTTATCCTGAGACCTCGGCCCGGCTACGTGCCCAAGGTTCCCACCACTCCCTTTCGGGACCAGGTGGTGAACTTACAGGCTCTCCCCACTGGGGAGGAAGACCCAACCCCGTCCATGTTGTGTCCAGCACGCGCGCTGCGCCTTTACTTAGACCGCACACAGAGCTTCAGGAGCTCGGATCAGCTCTTTGTCTGTTTCGGAGTTCAGCAGAAGGGGAGAGCTGTCTCCAAGCAGAGGTTGGTGCACTGGATTGTGGACGCTGTCACGGCAGCCTACCAATCCCAAAATCGCCCATGCCCTCTAGCAGTGAGGGCCCACTCCACCCGGGGATGTAGCCTCCTCTTGGGCACTGGCACGCGGCGCCTCTCTCACAGACATTTGCAGAGCTGCAGGTTGGGCTACACCCAACACCTTTGCAAGGTTCTACAACCTCCGCGTAGAGCCGGTGTCAGCCAGCGTCCTGCATGGCAACATGTAGGACCGGCAACCGGTAGGGTGTACTCCTATATTGGTTCCTTCCCCCCTCTCTCTAGTGGGTCAGTATACCAATCCAGCCTCCCTTCTTCCCCACTGGGCGACGAACAGGCACTCCATCCATTACTAAGCAAGCACCTTCTGTGGCGGGCTGGGCAGAGCAGCCCTGCCCCTTAGGCCCGGTATCTCCGGAGTTATTGGCAACATAGCTCTAACCGGACCTAGTGCTACCAGACTTTGCAACCCCCCAGTAGGGCGGTTCCATCTGATGTTTCCTCATGCTGGTTCCCACCTTGGTAACCCATGACCTCCCCGGGTGGACCTCCACCTCGCGGTTTTCTCTTCAGCCGCACTTTTTCCCATGAGTTCTCCCCCATTGGTGAGACCATGTTGGTACATATCTCCACTAGACTCCTCCCTGCGGTAGGAAGTGGTCTCTAGCGCATCCCCCACTTGAGGAAGTAGCGCTTACCCAGTGGCCTTACGGTACCGGGCGGCTTCTCGCTGTTAGAGAAACAAGGCCGCCGCCTGTGAGGCCGAAGGCAGGGGCCTTCCCACCTTTCAAGAAAGCTCTGGGACCCCCTACCTACCCACTGGTAGGTTACAATTTCGCGGTAGCGTTCACGGCTGACACGCCCAGGCCAGTCACCGTCGCTTCGTTGAGATTGTGACAGGGCACAGTGTTATGGCTTTTCCATTGGAACCCCATCTGTCGGTTCGACACAACGTCGAGAGACCGACAGAAAGGGAACGTCTCGGTTACGTTGTAACCTCGGTTCCCTGATGGAGGGAACGAGACGTTGTGTCCTCTTGCCACAACACGTGCTGTCCACTGCAGCAGTCGTGAGAGGTCTCAGGCTCCTCAGAACTAAGGTGAATGAATGAGCACGCCGTCTCCCTTTTATACCCGGATTCCGGGGCGGATCCGGCATGCAAATTTCATTCGCCAATTTTCATTGGCCTTTTCTAAGTAGTCGGAAGCGATTGTTCTCAGGGACGAACCCTCAGTCGTCGGGACACAACGTCTCGTTTACGAGGAACCGAGTTACCTGTAAGGAATCGAGACTGTCTCATCTGTCTGTTCGACACAACTAGTCTCTTTCCCTCCATCGGAAATAGCAATTATCCACGTATTACCTGTATTTCCTATATCTATAAGACATATTAGCAATGACATGAAAAAAAAAAAAACGAATCTGCAATATAAATTTCCTATGTTATTATGAATACAATACTGTATAATTTTGTATTTTTTACAAGGTGCACTCAAAGAAGTATGAACCTATCAAGAAACACGTAACACCTCCATAGTGTTATATTCATAGTACCACACTGTATAAGTCATAACTATGAACACAAAAATAATCATATAACAATAATACATTATTAAAATCTGAATATATTATTTCAGAGATGTCTGTGTAAATTTCCATAAATCTTTTTTCAGAAAGAAAATAGACAGAGATTTACTGCAGAGGTGGGTAGTAACGCGCTACATTTACTTCGTTACATTTACTTGAGTAACATTTTGGAAAATATGTACTTTTTAAGTAAAATTAAAAGTGTGTACTTTTACTCTTACTTGAGTAAATTTTAATAGAAAATCTGTACTTTTACTTCGTTACATAACTTACATTGCGTGACGTTCCTTCGTTCCTTCATTTTAAAATATGCTTTTTAAAACGCGTTGTTTATTTCAAGGTTGTCGTCTCTTTTTACGGGCATTCCCGAGTGATCGATTCTTTTGAGTCGATTCTTTTGAAAGCATTAATTGAACAATGGGCAAAACCATTGAATAGGCTAATGAATCAGTTCAAATGATTTGTTCAGTTCGCAGCACGATCTGAATCATCTGAAGCAGGATTACTCACTCCTCGTAGCGCGAAACTTAAGAACACGCAGAACACAAAGAGCGTTGGATGAAGTGGATATTAATCTATATCTATACAATCAAAACTGCAAATGTGTCATATTGTTTGCCAGCAATGATAAATGCCCGCCATATGCGCGCACCCGCGCGACCTGTTCGTCAGACACAGCAACATGCGCGTTACCTGTCAGACACAGAGACGTGGGCTGCAGAAATATACATTTGAAGAACAGAAGGAAGAAAACTTGTTGATGGGCGTGTGTTCACTGTTTACTGTTTGTTTACAAGTAAGAGCGTTTCACAACACACACGTGACACAACACGAGAAAACACGAGCTTTGTTCAAAAATGTGTATTTCATTTAAGAGAGCACTGCAGATGTTCTAGATCATCTTAGGAAATGCTCTGAGTTTAGTTCATGCTTTAGTTTGACATGGTCTATTATTCTAAATAAGTTGTGTAAACTACATTGACATCAGGACTAGATGAAATTTACAGAAATGCTTGTCTCTTCTGTGTTTGTCTATTCTTTAGTCTCTCTAGTATATTGCAAAGATATCTGCTTATGATAATTAAACATATTGATTAAAATGTAATATTAAAATATTGGCGTTAATATTAATTTTATGTAGTAGGTCTATATAATCAGATACAAAGTAACTAAGTAACTAGCTACTTGAGTAGTTTTTTAATTGCATACTTTTTTACTTTTACTCAAGTAATTTTTAAAATAGTGACTTTTACTTTTACTTGAGTAACAATTTCTCTAGTTACTTGTACTTTTACTTGAGTAAAGATTTTGGCTACTCTACCCACCTCTGCTCGCAGTTGCAAGTTATGAAATCAGAATTGCATGAAAAACTCACAATTGTGAGATCTCAATTCTGACTTTATAACTTTTTAACAATTCTGAATTTTTTTCTCAAACTCGCAATTCTGAGAGAAAAAGTCAGTGTTTTTTTTCTCATTGGACATTATAGTTAGCAATTAAAAAATGTTACGCCTTAACATTTCAAATAAGTGGACAGACTTTAAGAACGGTGTGCTTTAAATGTGTGTCCTGAGAAGCCACATCTTTCAAAGTCCAAAACGCTGCTACATTCAAAACGAAAGTAACTCCCGCGGCTCATAACGATTGACATCTTATAAAGCGATTTGATCGGCATGTCCAAGACAATTAATGTGATTTACAACGTTATACTAGGCAATCCACAGCCACAGGCAGTCGGATAGCGCACGCGATAGGTCGCATTCCAAAACACGTCTTGTGCCCTTGAAAGTAACTGCAGGAAGGGTACACCATGTGAACGGTTGTCTCAGATAAGGGAAAAACTATGTTGTTTTTATTACTGCATCCATTATGTTTCATTTAAACGGCTATATTTATGAAAAACAGTTGTTCGTCTCCCTCCAGAACTTGCACTTCAAAGGATCTGCCCTTCCAAGTGTTTGAGGCAAATGAATGCGATTTGATTTCACCCAAAGATGCGATAATAGTGTTCAGTTTCTTGCACAGATCAATTGATTCACTTTATAAGATGCCAGTTTAACCTGATAAGGGGCAGGGATTACTTTTGTACTGAATGTATTAGCGTTTTTAACGTTTATTGATTTGACTTTCATTAATTCAACCAAATATCTTCTTGAAAAAACAATGCCACCCACATCTTGGATGTACTGGGGGTGAGTAAATTAACAGAAATTTCATTTTTGGGTAAACTAACGCATTAAGGAATATTAAATACAGTTAAAAAGACAATATCCCTTTTAATTAAATACCATAAAAAGGCACAAATACTGGATGCAATATTTGTGTGCATGTTTTAATATATGACCTATAAGACTAAGTTACAGCAACAAAAACAGTATAAAATGAACAAAATGCAATAAATAACAAAAACACAAAATAACAGGAAACGGGCCAGTTTTTTACCATCCTCATTTCTTCTATTTATACTTTTGGAATCTGGCCCTCGAAGAAAAGTAGTTGAAGTCCCCTGAAATAGAGTAATCACTTTGGTAATCTAAAATACTTTTCAGATGTAACTGCAATTTGATTACCACCATTTAAAAAGTAACTGTAATGAAATACAGTTACTCAAATCTTGTATTTTAAATACGTAACTAATTTACATGTATTTCGTTATTCGCCAGCCCTGGTAGTTTTATTAAATATTAAAATAGGCCACTAGGACTTTAGCTTTAGCACCAGAGCCTACAACACATTTTCTCAGTTACCTGACCTTTATGTTACATACATACTGTTTCAGAGTATATATCAGAGTTAATAAATGGCCTGATAAAACATTAGATGTTAACTTTTTATATACATATTGACTGGGCTCAATTGATTAAATATTATTTATTTTAAAAAGTATTGTCCGGACCTCCGCCTCGAAGAAAATATAGAGACCCCCCCAAAAAAGCTGTAAACCAAGAGGAAACACTGGATGAATCTCTTTTTTGTTTGCTTTTATTAATTGGCATTTTGGCAATTTGTAGTCACAGAAATAGAAGGAGAGGGACTGGAAATGGGAGGAGAACAAAATAAAGGCTCAGACCAGAATCAAACCTGTATCTCATGCAATTTGTCTGGATATATGCACTATGCGCTCGACCACTTTATCATCGCTCTTATTTTGATTCTAGAGTACTTTTCACAGCCTGAGCCTGTTATGTGAAATTTTATTCTCCACACTATACGCATATTGTTTATGCATTTGCGTATAGAAATATATTTTGTTTGGTCATGTTTTTATTGTTGTTTAATAGGAATACCCTCTGCAGACGACCTGATCTCTATTTACTGCCACTGTCGAGGGATCCCAAAGTCTCTTCCTCAAAAAAACTTCTTTATTCCCATGGCCATTTTCAAAATGGCTGCGATTTCACAGGTATGAATCTTTAGAGTTAGACATAGTTAGACATGCACACATCTCTTGGATAAGAGTTTAAAGTCACCATTAAACACAAGTAGCGATTGTCTTCTTTTTCGTATCGTGACGTATATACGAGTGAAACAGTTTCTGAAATGAGAAAAAAATGTAGGGAGGGACTTGATTTCGTCCATCAAGAACTGATTGGATTGTTGTAAATTGGGCGTTGCTAACAAAATGGAGGCAGATTTGAATGGCAGTTTACAGTCAGTCAGTCATTGGAGCACGGCCTTGCACCATTCCTCGTGACCGGAAGTGAATGTCGTTTTGAGGGGGTAGATTAGCATATGAATTAAAAAAATAATCAAGTGCACAGATAAGTCACTTATAAACAAACTACAATATTCCATATTCAATTTTGATTTCATTTCTTTAATTTTTAAAGGTCCGGGTAAAGAGAATTCTGAGAATTGTTTCTAAACACATTATAGATATATACAAATGTATTGAAACACATTACAAAGACTCAGAAGTATGTAGTACTGAATTGTGGAGTTAAACCGTTAAACAGTTTTTCACCAATTCTCTGTTCAGGATTTTTTGGGTGGGGCTAAAACGGGGGATCAATGACGCAATTGTGCATCCGAGCATGCATGGCCCCTCCACTATCACTAGAGCGTCTAGCATCAGGTGTCTGCTCAATCACGAGCTCAGGGTTGTAAGCTATCACGCACATGCTTTCAGGCTCTCTCACGCTCTCACTCTGCCCAACTATACAAATCTCATGCCAAATAACAAGCAAATGGTAACGCAGAACGGAGAAGAATAAAGCGAACGGAAGGAGGATCACTGCACGTGATTGCGATGTGCTTCAGTGAATGATGTTAAATTAACAAATTTCGAGACAAGCAGATAATCCACCCTGCTGGTTCGCTATCAGCAATCTCAGCATCTACATTATCAGCTCAAGAGAGAACCACTACAAATAGACAAAGCTGTCTTACCTGCATTCTCTCTACAGTCTTCAGGCATCCCTCCACCACCCCGGATCTCACCACGAGTCCGTTTTCTCCCGCAGGACAACGGGGGAGCGCTCTGGGTTCAGGCTAATACCGGGCCCGGAGCCCTCTCACTGGACAAGGGAAGAGTACTCTGAGTTCAAAAGAAACTGCTGGGCTTGGAGCCCCCCAGCAAACACAGAACGTTCCCCTAACGTTAGTTTTTGGTTCCCTTTTGGTTATTTTTTGGGAACCAAACAGTTTCTGAAATGTTCTGAAATATTTTTCTGAAATATTTTTTGGGAAGCAAAAAATAACGTTCTAAGAATGTTCTTTTCAGGTTTTATTTTTTTGCAACCAGAAAATAACGTTCCCAGAACTTTGCAGGCTTTTTTTTAAATAACCAAAAAATAACCAGAAAGTAACGTTCGCTGATGGTTATTTACTGGTTATTTTTTTTAAACCAGAAAATAACGTTCCCCTTCAGTCGGTCTCTAGACGTTGTGTTGAGAGACAAACTGGGGTTTGATCTTGAGAACCTATCATCTCTGAGAGGAATTTTAAAACGCCAATGGGGTTGGCGAATGGCACGCGCACGCCAGTCCCCGCCCCATTCATACGGGTATAAAAGGGAAATGGCGGCGGTCATTCACTCATCCTTTGTTCTTCGGAACTTGCGTGGCATATGATTGTCAAGCGATTATCTCTTCGAGACTCTTCACTGCTGGATTTACAATGCAGAGCAGCGGACTTCTCCCTCCTGATAGCGGACTTCCCCTGGGCGTCTCAGCAGCAAGCTACAGACCTAAATGAGCAAATTTCTCACAGTTGCGAGCATGTCGTTGGGTGTGACAGACTCATCCCTGAGTCAGACGGGCATGGCACCTGCGTCAGACGGGCATGGCACCTGCGTCACATGCTTGGGGGTCAAGCATGCTGAGGCAGGATGTGTCGATCCGGCATGTTCTGTGTGTGAGAACATGGCAATCAAGGTGTTGCGGTCACAGCTGGCTACGTTCTTTGTGAGCTCTGCCGCCACCCCGTCTGCTTCCCAGGCGAGTTCGCCTGCCGCTTCGGCGAGGTTGACCACTTCAGCGAGCAGCGGGGGTGATTTGGGAATTCCTATGGATGTCGCTCCGTCAGCTTCGGCTTCGCAGACCACCCATACCCCAGCACGCTCACCTGCCGAAAGGTGCGATTGAACCCGTCCCTGTTACCGAGATGTCTTCCGGGTTTTACAGCCCGTACTTCATAGTGCTCAAAAAAGGTGGGGGGCTGCACCCCATTCTGGATCTGCGCCTCCTGAACAGGCACCTACACAAGCTGCCCTTCAGAATGCTGATGCAGAGCTTGGGTTCAGTTCATCACCAAGATTGGTTAGTGGCAATCAACCTGAAGGACGCGTACTTTCACGTTTCCATCCTCCCTTGACACTGGCCGTTCCTGCGGTTCGCGTTAGAGGGAAGAGCGTATCAGTACAAGGTCCTGCCCTTCGGTCTGGCCCTGTCTCCTCTGGTTTTTACCAAACTCGTAGAGGCTGCCATAGCTCCCCTCAGGGAGAAAGGTGTGCGGATACTCAACTATCTCGACGACTGGCTTATCTTGGCACACTCGCGAGATGTGTTGTGTACACACAGGGACCTCATGCTCCGGCACCTAGACCGTCTGGGCCTTCGGGTCAACCGAGAGAAGTGCAAACTCTCCCCAGCGCAGAGCTCCTCCTATCTCGGTGTGGAACTAGACTCTGTCCGTATGTCAGCACTTCTCGCTAACGAGTGTGCGCAGTCGGTGCTGAACTGTCTGAAACTTCTCAGGCGGTCTCCAGCGGTCCCGTTGAAACATTTTCAGAGGCTCCTGGGGCACATGGCATCCTCGACAGGGGTAATCCCTCTCAGGTTGATGCACATGTGATGGCTTCAGCACTGGCACACTGGCACCAGGTGCATTGCGGTAACACCTCAGTGCCTTCGCACACCCTCACCCCTTGGTCAGAACTGGCTTTTCTCCGAGTAGGGGTTCCACTAGGGCAGGTTTTGAGGCGTGTCGTGGTCATGACAGACGCCTCCCTGCAGGGGTGGGGTGCTGTGTGCAATGGGCACGCAGTATCGTGGCGGTGGACGGGTCCCTGGCTGCGGTGGCACATCAACTGCCTAGAGTTGTTGGCTGTCCCTATGGCACTGAGGAGGTTCTAACCCCTCGTGCAGGACAAACACGTGCTGGTCCGGTCGGTCAGCACGGCTGCCGTGGTGTACATCAATCACCAAGGCCGCATACGCTCACGGCATACGCTCCTCCTCCTCTAGAGTCAGCAGGTGATCAAGTCCCTGCGAGCCACCTTCACCCCGGGTGACCTGAACAAGACAGCCGATGCGCCCTCTCATCAGGGGACGCCCTGCGGAGAATGGCGACTCCATCCCCGCGCAGTCCGGCTCATATGAGAGCGGTTCGTCCAGGCACGGGTGGACCTGTTTGCCTCCCTGGACTCCACCCATTGCCCGCTTTGGTACTCCCTGACCGAGGGACCTTCTCGGCACGGATGCTTTAGCACACAGCTGGCCGCGGGACAAGCGGAAGTACGCCTTCCCCCCAGTGAGCCTCCTTGCACAGGGAAGAGGGACATCAAGTACTGCTAGTTGCGCCTTACTGACCCAACCAGACTTGGTTTTCAGACCTGGTGGCTCTGACGACAGTTCCCCCTGGCCGATTCCCCTGACGAAACACCTTCTGTCGCAGGGGAAGGGCACGGTCTGGCACCCAAAGCCAGGCCTCTGGAATCTCCATGTCTGGCCCCTGGACAGGACGAGGAGACCTTGAGTGGCTTGCCGCCGGCGGTCAGAGACTGTCCTGCAGGATAGAGCCCCCGCCACTAGGCGTTTATACGCTTATAAGTGGCATCGCTTCTCGTCCTAGTGTTCTTCCCAAGGGGAGAACCCATGGAGTTGCCCGATCGGGTCAGCGTTTGCCTTCCTACAAGAGAGACTCGAGAGCAACCTCTCCCCATCCACGTTGAAAGTGTATTTAGCCGCTATTGCCGCTCATCATGATCTCGTGGAGGGTAAGTCTCTCGGCCAACATGACCTAGTCACCAGGTTCCTTAGGGGCGCGAGAAGGGTGAATCCACCTCTACCGTGCTCCGTAGGCTACCCTCTTCGGACCTTAATGTGGTCTTACAGGGCCTTGGTACGGCCCCTTTCGTGCCCCTCAGAGACGCCAGTCTTCCTCATCTAACGATGAAGACGGCACTCTTGATGGCGCTCGCTTCAATCAAGAGGGTGGGGGACCTCTAGGCATTTTCCGTGTCCCATGGGTGCCTAGAATTCGGGCCCGGTAGTTCTCACGTTATCCTGAGACCCCTGCCCGGTTACGTGCCCAAGGTTCCCACCACTCCCTTCCAGGACCAGGTGGTGAACCTGCAGGAAGACCCAACCTCCAACGTGTTGTGTCCAGTACGCGCACTGCACGGCACTTGCTCAGGGCGCCTCTGGCAGACATACTGTATGTAGTGCTGCGGGTTGGGCTACACCCAGTACCTTCGCAAGGTTTTACAACCTCCGCGTGGAACCAGTGTCAGCCCGTCTCTTACACTCTACCGGCATATAAGGCCGGCAACTGGTTTGGGCGTACGCCTGCGAAAGCACCTTCTTAGCCTTAGCCTCCCTACTTCCCCCCTTAGGGCGAAGTATAGTCATTCCATCAATCACTAAGCATTGGCATTATGGTAACAGACCGGGTGTAGCGGTCTGTTGGAACCAAGTCCAATACTGGTAGAGTCACCCCTGGTCAAGTGGACCCCTATACTAGGACTGTTGCCCCATACGTAGTGACTCCCCTGCAGGGTCGTCCCGTATGTTGAATTCCTCACTCTTGGTTCCCCTGTCGGTGAACCTGTGACCTCCCCTCCGGTGGTTACCCCACCTGGGTTCTGTCCCCCCATTTGGACTGACACAATTTGTCACGTTGTTCTCGCCACTGGTGAGACCATGTTGGTGTCTCCACATGTAACCTTCCCTTGTGGTAGGATGTGGCCTCCGTAACACACTCTTCAACGAGGAGAGCAGTGTTTCCCCAGTGCTCTTACGGCGCCGGACGGCATCTCGCTAATAGAGACGAACGCCACCTCCTGTGATGGCCGTCGGTACAAGCCTCTCAGTATGCTACTAGTACTGATCCCACTGGAAGATTACGTCTTGCAGTAGCGCTCACTTGTGACTTGCTAGTCCAGTCCGTGTCGCTCCACTGGAGGTCGTGATACGGCTCAGCGCCTTGGCGTGTAAAGATAGGTCCCCAGTCTGTCTCTCACCACAACGTCGAGAGACCGACTGAAGGGGAACGTCTCGGTTATGACTGTAACCTCCGTTCCCTGATGGAGGGAACGAGACGTAGTGTCTTCATGCCACAACGCTTCATCGACCCGCTGCAGCGACCGGGAGATGTCTGTCAGGTTCTTCAGCCCAAAGGGTGAGCGAATGACCGCCGTCATTTCCCTTTTATACCCGTATGTACGGGGCGGGGACTGGCATGCGCGTGCCATTCGCGCGTGCCATTTTAAAATTCCTCTCGGAGATGATAGGTTCTCAAGATCAAACCCCAGTCTGTCTCTCAACACAACGTCTCGTTCCCTCCATCAGGGAACTGAGGTTACAGTCCGAACTCGTGAATTATCTATAGATGAATATCGTGCACATTTGAATTCAAATCCTCCCATTAAGCGTATTCACATATAGCCTACTGGGCTGGGGACTTGACGTTGGTTGAGCGTACTTGGATGTTTTTTCTCCATTCAAATTTGGCTGGGTGGTTAATAACACACTTTTCTGTTGTGTGACAAACTCAGAACACATATTTTAATGTCACTTTACTTTGACTTAAAAAAAATTTGCCAGGAAATGCTTTAAGGTAATTGCTATAACAGGGAAGAAGTTGACAATGTTTTCAAAGTTCAAATGAAATCAGTTAACAATAACATCCTGAGAAGATCATTTTCTTTAGATATTTTTTACAGCATGCCATCTTTCTTGATTCAATGACTGATTACAAAAATGACAAATATAAAGCCTCTGAAATAATGAAGTTAACAGTGTTATTCATAAGGAAAGTACGCACGAGCTACAAGCTAGTCAGTCATAGGAATTCTCTCTTTGTTTAAGGGGATCTATGCGAGGCATTTGTTGGGCAATGCCAGTTCTGCAAACGCAGCTGTGTTAGGAGAGATCGTTGAGCCGTTAGCTGAGCTGGGACTGCAGATCGCCCTGAGGTACAGGATACCATCATCACAGTCACAGTGCTTAACTTTAAACAAGCTCTAGAGAAATGACCGCCATCACAAATCTGCTGCTGTTATGTTTGTTTTCTGGTTTTCAAGAGAGTCTGATACATTGGGGCAATGTCATTTTTGGGGGGATGATTCTCTATATTTTGCTGTTAACTACATAATGAAATTGTAGCATTTATAGCTCAGATGGTAGGCAATGGTGTTGGCAACATTAAGGTCTTGACTCCAGGGATCATGAAACTGGCACAATATTGAACACATTGAATGTACTGTGTGTCACTTAGAATAAATGCATCTGCTAAATGTATATTATAAATCTAAATGAACAACATATTGACCCCGGGGGGGTCGCAAGGCCGCGGGGTCGCAAGATGATTTCCAGATATCTTTTTTTATTATTATTAGAAATAGCGTATTTAATCTATAAGTGTAACAAAATATAAAAGTATTAGTTGAGTTAAAAATAAAACCATGCAAATAAAAAGCCATCAGCCTTTGGAATTTTCTCCCCCTCGATCGTGACCCCGATGTGATTACGTCACATTAACAACATTAGGCCAACGTTTGCATGAAGAGTACATCCATCAGCACTCGAATCAGTTTGATGAAATTCGACCATCTGTAGTAATAGTTCATAGTTTATGTATAACAACAAGTAAAGTAATGAGTAAATAACTATGAAATAATATTATGTTACACTATGTTTGTGACGAGGGAGGCGTGACGAGAGCCGTGGGAGGAGCAAGCGAGGCCGGTGATGCGATTGAGAATGAGCGTCAGCTGGGCACCACCGGCCTCGTATCTCCCACGGAGGAGATCGGAAGCATAAAACGCCGAGCAGCAGGAGCATACGGGGAGAGAGGCCGGACATTAGTTAAGTTTTGTTTATGTTTGTGTTGCCGGCAGTCATCCGTGAGGGGCTGCCGGCTTGTTACTTTTGTATTTTTGGTGTATTTATTTTTGATGAAATGTTTTGAATGTTCGCCGGTTCCCGCCTCCTTCCTTCCGTTTTATTGAGCTTTATTACAGTGGTGCCGAAACCCGGGAGGAAGGAGGGACATGCTGTCAAAGAGTCCTCGCCGCTGAGGGGGATCACGGTGCCGAAGTGTTCGGGCAGCGCGGACGAGAGAAGTCCGCGAGCGGCTACCCGAGGCGGTGGTGCTGGCGCGTGTGCCCGGAAGGGGAAAAGACCTCGCGCCGTGTCCTGGGTCTGAGGTGGGGTGGCTGCCGTCCGCGAGGGAGTGGAGAGGTCAGCCCCGCTTGCCGTGGGCCGGAGCCTGCTACCGTCTGCCGGATCGGGGAGGAGCAGGAAGCGGGGGACCTACTGCCGGCTTCCCTCGGTCGGAGGAGCCTCCGCCGGCCGCCAGGACATGAGGACCTCGCTGCTGTGCCCCTGGGTCTGAGGTGGGGTGGCTGCCTTCCGGGAGGAAGCGGAGGAGTCAGCCCTGCTTGCCGTGGGCCGGAACCTGCTGCCGTCTGCGCACAGGGGATGAGCAGGAAGCGAGGGAGTTCCTACCGGCTGCCCTCATCTGGAGGAGCCATCGCTGGCCGCCAGGGGGCGGAGGAGGAGCGAGGGAGCTTCCAGTACCACCGCATGGCACCGCGAGGAAGAGCCTCTCGGCTGGTTGAGGACCGACCGACAGCATGTCGGGGAACCGGACTAATTTTTTTTCCCTCTCTCCCCTCTCCCGCCCCTGTCGCCCCTGGTGCTTCCGTCTCTGTTCTCTCGTCTCATCAGTCCATACCCCCAGGCGCTGGGGCCATTGGGATTGGCCCCCCGGGGGGGAGTAGGCACAGTCCTGTGGGTACCCCCCGGCCTGTGAGGGGCGATGGGGGTATATGACGAGGGGGCGTGACGAGAGCCGTGGGATGAGCAAGCGAGGCCGGTGATGCGATTGAGAATGAGCGTCAGCTGGGCGCCACCGGCCTCATATCTCCCACGGAGGAGATCGGAAGCATAAAAGGCCGAGCGGCAGGAGCATACGGGGAGAGAGGACTGGGCCCGGACATTAGTTAAGTTTTGTTTATATTTGTGTTGCCGGCAGTTGTCCGCGAGGGGCTGCCGGCTTGTTACTTTTGTACTTTTGGTGTATTTATTTTTGATAAAATGTTTTGAATGTTCGCCGGTTCCCGCCTCCTTCCTTCCGTTTTATTGAGCTTTATTACAGTGTTCTTTTATGTTGTCGTTATGCGCGTGTTTGGATAGACCTAATAAGTGCATGTGCGCAGTTGCACGCAATGTTTAGTATACTTTAACCACCACCGAGGATAGTGGGGGTCTCGAGTCACTGGCACTGTTATTTTGGGGTTCGCGGGCTGAAAAGTTTGGGAACCCCTGCCATAGTTAGTTAATAAGTGTAGTTATGGTTTCACATTGAAAAGGGTTTATTTTTCAATAATGACTTTTTGACTGTATATTATCTTATAGTTATTACACGGTGCTCTGGGATATTTGATTCTGTTCTGTTGCGACATTCCAAGGTCTGTTGTTTCCAGATATTAGCAGTAAAACTAATAACATGGGAGCGAAGTAGGCGTGTAACAAGCGGGACAATGTACATCCAGCCAATTGTTATTGCAAAATAAACCACTGTGATCTCATCCTGATCACCCTGACAGTGTTTATTATGTGAAGATAACTGTCTGACTGTACATTAGCCTTCAATTAATAGCATTGTTCTTATACAATTTTTTTTCAATTTTTTTCTTTTTAATAGTTAATAAACAGACCATGTGCTGGTTTTATTTTTGTGGTTTGTGTAAGGTTACACATCTCTAGAATTTCCGTATGTGATCATTATTACTCATACATTGTCATTGCATGTAATTGTTGTGGTTGTATGTTATTATAAATAATTTAGTGTATTTTATCTGCAGCCGAACGTTAACCGTGCCAACCCCTGATCAGCTGTTCCTACAGTCACCCAATGGTCAGACCGTGCTTCACCGCATCAAAGAGTTCATGAGAAATCACGTACTTCCTGCCCAACAGGTCAGCACCGCCGCCATCTGGATAAAACGTGCTCAGACACACTACGTGGCCAAAAGTATGCAGAAACCCCCTTCTTAGTAACTGGTGTGACTATTGCAGTAATTCCAGGGAAATTAATCTAACTGATACACCATACAGTGGCGTTCTAGAGAATTGTGTGACCTGCAACTTTGTGGCAACAGGGAGGGACGGTTTTCTGTACCAGCATTACAATGCCACTGTGCACAAAGCCAGAACCATGAAGAAAATCTTTTACCAAGAACCTGTCTGGCCTGCACAAAAGCCCAGACCTGCTTCTCTGACTGAATGGGAGCAGATCGGTGCAGTGCAATGAAAAGTCTTTCTGTGCTTTAACAGAAAAGGGAGGGATTCATGCGTGTAGTTTTGGAATTAAAGGGATAGTTCACCAAAAAATGAAAATTCTGTCATTATTTACTCACCCTCATACCAGTAAAAAAATTACTTTGTTCTGATAAACACAGAGAAAGATATTTGGAAGAATGTTAGCAATATTCAGTTCTGGGACATCATTGACTACCATAGTACACTGTAAAAAGTTTTCCGTAAAATCAACAGTAACTTACTGGCAACAAATAGCCAGCAAGCTTCTGTATTTTGAAACACAGGAATATTACCGTAAGGCTAACAACAGTAACTAAAACATACCGTATAATAATTTACAGTAAATATATTATATACTGTAATAGTAAATACAGTACTTTTTGCTGTATTTTTAAATACATTAAAATTATTTTACTGTAAAATGAATTACAGCAGTTGTTTTTAATGTTGTATATTAAAATGAACTGCGTTTTGCTGTACAGTAATAAAAAAAATATTAAAACATATCTATTACTTAATCTAATAAAATATATTGAGGCTTTTCTGTAAAGAACATTTTATACAGTGATGATACTATTTTTTGAATGCCATACTTCATCAATTACCACAAGACTCCAAATGAATGTAAAAGCTTTATTAAATGGTACTCAATAACTCATGGCAGGGTAAATGCAGATCCTACATTTTGGATAGG
>NW_026634189.1:0-16839 GCF_024868665.1 Triplophysa rosa
ACAGCACCCCCTTCAGGTTGCAGAAGGATTACTTTTATATATTTCCCAAATCTGGAGGAAACACAGGAGAGCTAGAGAAAAATGAAACAAGCTATTTTACACCAAAGAGAAATTGAGAGAAAGAAGATGTTGAAAAAAAGACAAAAGCTGTGAGGACTGGTCACAAGGAACGTACCTGCACGCCTGCAAATTTATTTCATGACTGCATAAAAAACACCAATGTTCTGGGAGCAGAAAATAACCAAAAGATAACCACAAGGGAACGTTATTTTCTGGTTGCAAAAAGAACCATCAGGGAACGTTATTTTCTGGTTGCAAAAAAGAACCAAAAAAGAACCACCAGGGAACGTTATTTTATGGTTATTTTCTGGTTGCAAAAAAAGAACCAAAAAAGAACCATCAGGGAACGTTATTTTCTGGTTTTTTCTGGTTGCAAAAAAAGAACCCAAAAAGAACCATTAGGGAACGTTATTTTCTGGTTATTTTTAAAAAACCAGCATGTAACGTTCTGGGAACGTTATTTTCTGGTTGCAAAGAAATAAAACCTGAAAAGAACGTTTTTAGAACGTTATTTTTTGGTTCCCAGAAAAATAACCAAAAAGGAACCAAAAACTAACGTTAGGGGAACGTTTTGTGTTTGCTGGGTAAGCCGTACCTCACCATTAATACGCAGCAGGGATTGTTTGTGTACAATCGCCTACCGTACGGAATCGCAAGTGCACCGTTAATTTTTCAGCGCACTATGGATACAGTTCTGCAGGGATTGGAAGGAGTCGTGTGTTACTTAGACGACATTTTGATAACCGGACGAAACACTGAAGAACATTTGAGAAATCTAAACAACGTATTGAAAAGGTTAGAGGAACACGGGTTACGTCTAAATAAAGAAAAGTGCTCGTTCTTTCAGGATAGTGTTACTTATCTATGACATGTGATAGATGCTGATGGTTCACACTCGATCCAAGATAAGACAGAAGCGATTGAAAAGGCCCCCGCGCCTAAAAATGTATCCGAGTTACGATCTTTCTTAGCCATGCTAAACTATTACGGGAAATTCATTCCAAATCTGTCGACCGAAATTAAACCGCTGACGGAGTTGATGCACAAAGATGCTGTCTGCAACTGGACAGAGAGGTGTCAACGCGCATTCGAATGTACAAAAAAGCGTCTGTCGTCAGCACCTGTGCTAACACGTTACAACCCAAAATTGCCTGTTATTTTGGCTTGTGATGCATCGCCATATGGAATTGGGGCGGTGATATCTCACCAGTTTCCTGATGGTACGGATCAACCCATTTCGTATGCCTCTCGCACACTCACCAAAACCGAGATTAACTACTCGCAAATCGAAAAGGAGGGGTTGAGTATTATTTTTGGGGTAACTAAATTTGACTATTTGTATGGCCGAAAATTTTCTCTGTTCACGGACCATAAACCATTGATCAAGATATTTGGACCCAGAACGGGCATTTCCAACGCTGGCTGCAGCGAGATTGCAGAGATGGTCACTCATTCTAGCAGCGTATCAGTATGATATAGCGTACAAACCCTCTCTGCAACACAGCAACGCAGATGCTTTGTCGCGATTACCAATCACTGTGAACAGTTCAGAGAGTAAACTACAGTTTCGAGTTTGTTTTCTGGATAAAATACCTATTTTGGCCCAGGAAATAGCAAAACAGACTAACTCAAATACTGTTACAGAGGGTAAAGTACTTCACCTTAAATGGTTGTCCTAATCATGTGAGTGAGGCTGAATTGAAGCCGTATTTTGTGAGAAAAACAGAACTTACGGTGGAATCTGATTGTGTTCTTTGGGGTTTTCGAGTGGTAGTTCCCGAAGTGTTGAGAGCACAACTGTTGTTATTCTCGTTGACCATAAATTGCACTGATGTCAAGTACAACTGCGGACAAAACTATTGAAGTACTGAGGGGATATTTTGCCACATGGGGACTTCCAGATGAATTGGTATCTGATAATGCACCTCAGTTTGTTTCCAGGGAATTTCAGGACTTTCTGAACAACAACGGGGTAAAACACATTCGCAGTCCAGCTTACCATCCAGCTTCAATCGGGGCTGCGGAACGCTTGGTACAGAACTTGAAAAGAGCGTTGGACAAGGGTCAGCGTGAAAACATGTCTTTACATCATTGTATTCACAACTTTCTTTTTTGTTACCGGAGCACTCCACAGTCTACAACGGGGAAAACTCCTGCTGAGTTGTTTATAAAACGGGAATTGAAAACCAGGTTGTCTCTCTTAAAACCCTGTTTTTCTGTGAGCATGACAAACAAACAGGAAGTTCAACAGATGAAACAATCTGACGGATCCAGGAGAGTCAGGCAGTTTTTGCCAAAACAACAAGTGTTGGTTCGAAACCACAGGGGAGGAGAAGGTGAAAAGTGGGTATCAGGTAGTGTTGTTAAGATACTTGGTCCTGTTACATACTTGGTGAAAGTGTATGGAAAACTGTACAAGAGACATGTCAATCAGCTCCTTGAGAAAAAAGGGGAAGCAAATGATGATTTATGTCAGGTTGATGAAGTAAACACAGAGGTGTTAACAACAAGAGCCCATGGTATTGTGTCTGGGTATGATGTATGTAACTCTATGGTGAATGAACCACTGCCCTTGTCCGGGATTGAAGGCTCCTTGGAAGGTACACAAAGACCTAAAAGACAGGGGAAAGCTCCTGAACGCCTGAACTTGTAAAAAAAAAAGAAGAAACAGGGGTTTCAGATTTCAGGGGAGGAAGTGTTGTGTATTTGACAAATGTTTTGTAAGGATGTAATCTGTTCTTGCTATGTTAACGTTCTAGTGAAATGTCTACAAAAATGTACATTACTAAGTGACGCCACTAGGTGGTGGTGCATGTTCAATGGGGGCTAAGCTGTAGGAGATACAGAAGAAGCGTCCCCAGTTACAGCATATTACGTAAAGAAATCGTGTACGAAGTTTGGTATGCACGTGCTACTTCTTTCTTGGTCAGCAAAATAAAAAAAGGCATACATCTACACTGAGTGATTTTTCTTCTGTTAGAAGCAGAATACATGACAGCAATTTTCTCAATATTTAGATTTTTTTGCGTTCTCAGATTCCAGAGTTTTAAACGGTTGTATCTCAGCCAGATATTGTCCTATTCTAACAACTCATATATCTATAGAAAGATTATTTATTCAGCTTTCAGATTATGTAAAAATCTCAATTTCGAGAAATTGACCCATAAAACTGGTTTTGTTGTCCAGGGTCACATATGGAATGCATTAATGCAATATTATGTCAGGTCAGGTGACAGAAGCAGTCCTGTCATGTTGTGGAGAGGCAGGGTCACAGATTATTAGGCTTTTAAAACATGATTATGTTAAAGTTATATAAGGTTGCACTGTTATAGAGGTCTATTAATAACTCGGTCATACATACAGTAGTTTTTAAAAATTGTTGGCATATATATGTACTTTTATCCAGACTGTAGATGCCGTTAAACATACAGTAATACTAAGTGGTTAATTGTATATTCTGGTGTATTTTTAAGAAAACTGATCTTGCTGTAGACAGCAATAGTCAGTGTAGCAATGAGAGTGACAACAATGAAGAACAGTTTAGAAAACTATTTAAATAGAACATATTTATTGTTTAAGTAAACAATAAGTCAAGTAAACGGCACTAAGCTTTAGTGACAATGCGGTTCTGCAGTCAACCATTGTCAAATCCCCGTCTATTGTGCAAAACTACATTAAACACTCTCAACAAAGCGGACTCTGTGCTATGGAAAGCAGTGAATCCAGATTTTAAATGGTTTCTAATAAATTAGCTATATTTAAAAACTGTCAGGATATAGAAACACACAGATCCAATAGCGGGGTAACACGGTTTATTAGTTGAAATAACAGAATGCACACAGAGAGTGTTCCAAAAGTCCAGGCACTAGAGAAAAGTCCAACCGTCCTAGCTGACTGCTAGGCCAACTGGGAAGACCCAGGTCCGTGTATCATCTGATCATTTGATTATTCCATTCACTATAACAAACGGAAAAAGAAAAAAACAGTCGATATTTCGTTTTTTCGTTTTTCTGTACGCACAAAAAAACAAAAAGCGACGTTTTTCTTCTTATTTCAGCTTGAAACGGGAAATCCAATAATTAAATAAACCAAAACGAGATAACGACCATAATTACTGTTTTTTTATTTTTCATTTTTGGGTAATTTCCCAAAATGATTCTTCTGCACGCGAACGCGTTGCGCATGCGCGCGCCTAGAGCTCTTTACGCGCTCTAATCTTGCGATCGATCAGATGATACACGGACCACGGACCATTTACAATGGCTTCACTCGAGCTGTACATGTCTCATATTCATGCAATGTTTATGAATAATATGACATATCACGAGATGTCGGAAAAGTTACGAGAAATGGGCGTCAGGCGAGGAAATTCTGAAATCACTATCCGGAGACTACTTGCCAAACATAATCTTAGGAGAAAAGGACACAGCTCTGATTCAGACCTTGAACTTGCCGTCTCTCGAGCAGTAAATGAGGTATGTATAATTTGCAAATGACAACAATAACAAATTAGTAGAGAAGAGAATAGATGTTAAAAGTACACATTCTAGNGATAGTGGTGATGTTCCTTAACGGAATTCTATTCCCAAAGCTATTTCAATCTATGACTAGAATATTGTAAATGAAAAAAAAAATGTCAGTAGGTAGATGCATAAGTAATGGTTTTCTATTTTGTCTTGTATCTTGTGATTTTACTAGATTGCCTGCATAAGAGCAACAAAGTGGGTGCTTCTCAATTTGTGCATCCTTGTTTCCTTTCCTTGTGTCTTAGCTCCACCCCTACATGATGCGAGGGAAGGACGCAAGTAAAAGACACCAGGACTGAGGATTTGAAGCAAGTGAAATGGGACATCCTCACTTTCTGAAGTGTCATTTCAAAGCGATTACTTTATTTAGGAGGATTTTGCACTTTAAAAAAATCAAGTGTGGCACATCTTGACTTTGCAACATTTGCAATTCTACCTTGTAAAAGCATTCTAACCTCTCAAATAGTTTGAACGTAACCTGTGCACAGCCCTCTTCAGGTCACCCCACAGATTTTCAATGGTATTTAGATCTGGACTCTGGCTGGGCCATTCTATAACCTTGATCTTGTTTTGGCAAAGCCATTGCTTTGTTGATTTGGAGGTGTGCTTAGGCTCATTGTCATTCTGAAATGTGAAATTCTTCTTAATCTTAAGTGTTTTGTTTTGACAGAAGCCTTAAGGTTTTGAGCCAAAATTGACTGGTCTTATAACTTTATAATTGTGTTTTTTATAATTGTTCACCTAACATCCAAAAAAGCTGCGTAACTGTATTTCAATTTTCCTATACAGTGACAATACAGTTCTATTCTATTCTATTTGGAGCTATTCATTAGCCTACTGATTAAAGCTCCAGTTCCAGCTGATTAAAAGCAGCCCCAAAGCATGATGCTGCCACCTCCATGCTTTGCTGTGGGGTTGGTGTTCTTTTGGGGATGTGATATGATGTGCTGTGTTTTTTTTGCACCACACGTGTCTTGGTATTATGGCAAAAAACTTTGACTTCATTTTCATAACATTTTTCCACATGGTTTTGGGAGATTTAATGTATATTTTTGCTAACTTTAGCCAGGCTTGGATGTTTGTTTTGGTTATAAGAGGTTGCCATCCCAAATAGCCCAGAAGAATTGGGGAGATTGTTGTCATATGTAAAGAACAAAATTCGCCAGAAAATCTTGCAGTTCTTTTAATGTTGGTGCAGGCCCCTTACCAGTTTTCTCTTGGTCTTTTAATCAATTTTAGGGGGATGCCTGGTCTTAGTAATGTCACTGTTGCGCCATATTTTCTCCACTTGTTGATTATTGTCTTTTCAATGTTCCGTGGTATATTTAAATGTTTTTGAAACCCTCTCCTGATATATTTTTCAACAGTTAGGTCCCGTTTCTGCTGAATAAGCTTACATCTATTCTAATTGGATGTTACAAAGCTGATTTCAGAAAAAATCCTTGGGGAATATTTTTTATTTTCCCCCTAAATGATTCTAAATGTTATTCACTTTATTATACAGGTTGCAATTTCACAATAAAGGTGGAACAGGTTCCGACATGATTCATCATGGTTTCATTTTTTACATGACAAAAACTTGCAATTTTAACACTGTATGTAGACTTTTCCTCTGTCAAAAATACATTAGCGCCATTGTTTTGTCTCAAAATGTAAAAAATTATGTCCCAAACGTAATGGTTTTTAAGGCATGTTTGTAAAAACGACTTGAATCTCTTTATTTAACTAAAGTCCAGTCCTGTCTAAATCTTATCCCTATCTGACAAACCATCATAAAGTGACAGTTTTAAGTTGACAACTTCAAGCTTGTTTAGCTCGCTTCGTGGCACAGACCTCTAATCAGCCAGAATCCTTTTTACAAGGCTGTACTCAAAGGATTCTGGCAGACAAGAGGCCTGTGGCATGAAGCGAGCTGAACAAGCTCAAAGTTGTCTAGCCAGTCTACTCGGCAAACTGCCACACTTTAGATGCCTTACATCTATCTCTTTGGTTTTCTTGCAAAGCAGCTCGGAATGGCTTTCCTGAGTCAAAGCACCTATTTGATTTGTTCAGCAGACATTCGCACGTTCCATTCTCCTCCATTGTGGACGAGTCACTAATCCAGTGGTTTTGGATTTGCAGAGGATTTCAGCCATGTTTGGTTTGTTATTTATTTTGAATACCGAATTGCATTAATCATGTGTGCGTGTGTGTATACATATGAATAATTTTGGTCTTGTTTCTTGGTTCAGATATTAATTTTAAAAATTCCTCTCATATCTTATTTTTGAGTGCACTTTTGAGATGAGCTTTAACTTGGCCAAGACATAAGTTGTTTATGTAGGTGTTATCAACTACTGTGCAAGCCACAGGCTAATTTGCATGCCCTTCTGTACATTTCTTTATTTCTGTACCTTCATGACGTTATGCACTCATGATATCCTGAGCTCTGCTTTATCTATTTGGGTGATTCTCACGAAACCACTGAAACATCATGGCAGTAAAGATTTGAATTGTAAAATTCAGTAACACAAAAAATTATCGTAATAAATATAATTGTGTGCTGTACCTTGTATTAAACATAATTTTGACATAGGAATGAATTATTTATGTATTTTATGGCTTTTTCTGTGGAAATTCTCATAACTGTAGCGTATCCTGATTTGTCTGAGTGCATTCTATGTTGTAATTTAAACAGAGTAAAATTAAAATGTTGTGAAAAACAAATGGATGTAAGATTGTTGATGCAAGTGTTTTTAAGAAAATCATGTTTGACATCTTGAGAATCGCCCATTTACCATTGCTCTTTTAGGTACCTTGTACTGAACTGTTTTTTTTATATTCCCTTCAAAAGGTCATCAATTGCAATGCTATTTGTTATTATATTTGTTAAAAATGTGATAATTTATAACGCATTCTCCAAAGTTTCTTTTCTGTAAGATCTTTTGGCTCAACTTACTGTTTTTTTCCCCAAATTAAATTTGCAGTCTTTGTTGTCACTTTTCAAAAAAATAAAAGAAATACCATTTTGATTGCTGTCTGATTGTTAATTAGCGTTGTTGACATATTAGGAGTGCTGAAGTGTTTAGCATCTCAAATTTTATTATGGCTTTAAGAGTGGCTTAAAAATGCAATTATGTGCCATACAACCAAATTATGAAATATAGAAACTATAGAAGTTTGTAAATGTAATTTGCTATTTTGTTTCCACTATATTTGATATAAATAAAATATCTCTAGCTGTTAAGGAAGAGGGCTTTTTTCTGGTCATGTGTAATGAATTGTAATGAATGATGAATTAAAGCAATTCTGAAAGTTAAATGGAGCTTAAAATGCATTTTAAGAAGAAAAGCATGTGCAAAGTTTATTTACTAGTGTTTCCCAATCCTGCTCAATGGGCCTGTTCCATGAAGCTGGTTTAGGTGGCTAGCCAGGTAAGTTTAAGATTAGCCTAGTTTGCGTCAACTCTGCTTCATGAAAGTAACTCGGCTTTAATCTGTGTTCATTGTCATGGTCACTTGTGCTGCACGACTAACCTGCTCCAGAACAGGTTTTGATCTAGATAGACACCTCACAGCAAAACTGAATAATCAGATGTGCAAATGTACATATTAGTGAAACAACTAATTCACAGTATGTGTTGCAATAGTAATTTCCTTCTAATCTTATGAAATAAACTTAAATGTAAGACCAAATACTATAAAACTTTGTTTTAGAGATACAAAATTTACTGGTCTTTATGGAGGACTAAACCTGCAAAAATATATAAATAAATGAATGTATAAATAAATAAATATATAAACGAATAAATGTAATAATATGAAAATAAATACAGGAATGAATGGTTTGATAAAACAAAATAATTCGTTTTAGCTATTATTGATCTTAGCTTTAACTTTTCTTTTCATTTTTTAAATTGATTTATTATTTTTTGTGTCCATTTTTAATTATTTTTAATTATTATTATTTTTTATTTTTAGATTATTTTATTTATCCTTTCCTTTTATTTTTACATTTATTTATTTATACGTTTATTTATTTTTATATTTATTTATTATCGCATGTATTTATTTCCACTTTTATTTATTTATTCTTGTATTTATTCTTACTTTTCTGTGTCTTGTATGATAATTAGATGGGTTGGTCTTGCCTACTATTGGTTCAGCGTAGATTGAAGCGTTTGATCGATTACTCTTGACTTGTTTTGGACTAACGTCACGTCACTCACTGATCGTTTGCTTCGTGTATAACGTTAAGTAACTATGGCGGGCGCACAATTAGCTAGAGAGTTACAGCATTTAGCCAATGAAGTCGATAACCATGCATCAAATGACTATGTGTCATTCAGATTAGATGCATTTATTGATGATTTATTACAGATTGACGGCGAGATAAATGACAAAGTTCTTCAAAATCTGTGCGAGTCAGGGGGTGCTAAGGTGGTGACCAAGTTCCGGTTACAGGTCCTCTGCCAAAGAGGTGCATGAACGACCTCAGCAGATTCGTCGATTCTGAAAGCACAAGACGACTTGATATTAAGATGTCTAATAAACACAGACTTTCTTGTTACATGATTTTGACATTCTTGTTAAGATTGCAAATTATTGGTATGATCGCCCGTAACGGCTGAAGCGAGGTGAAAAAATAAATAAAGCGATTTGACACGGGATTCGTACCCATACAATAAAGGAGGCAGCGTGTCACTACGGTAACAATCACACTAAGCTATTTCGCAATGCTAGCTGCTGCGGATCTTTGCAATAATATCAAGATGTCACACAACAATATGCAGCTGGATGAATCAAGGGAATATGCCCGTTTTAACTTGTGACCTCTGTGTTATTTATCTCTTATGGAATGTAGTTTACGAGTACCGTTTAGTAACCACGTCTTTTTAGAAGGAATGGTTTCCATTTGATGGCCCCTGTAGTGAAAGAACGATGCTCATTACTACCGTGTTAACTTGTGACTTAAGTTCACTATGTCTCAATTCATTTACATTATGTTACATCATGTTACATTAAATCTTTACGCTTTTTCTAACCGAAAGGCTGCTTATAACTATCACTTTGACAAAGCGTTAGCTTGCGACTTCGGTTTACAAGCTCATCTGTGTAGTTAAACCTTATTACATTTTGTGCTTTATGATTTTCACCAGTTGAACTGTAACGCCACCATAGCACCCTCTGACTCGCACAGACTTTGAATGTGCTGCAAAGAGGCTAACAACCGAGGGAGAACTTTGTCATTTATCTCGCCGTCAATCTGTAATAAAACATCAATAAGGCATCTAATCTAATGACACACAGTCATTTGATGCATGGTTATCGACTTCATTGGCTAAATGCTGTAACTCTCTAACTATTGTGCGCCCGACATAGTTACTTAACGTTATACACGAAGCAAACGATCAGTGAGTGACGTGACGTTAGTCCAAAACAAGTCAAGAGTAATCGATCAAACGCTTCAATCTACGCTGAACCAATAGTAGGCAAGACCAACCCATCTAATTATCATACAAGACACAGAAAAGTAAGAATAAATACAAGAATAAATAAATAAAAGTGGAAATAAATACATGCGATAATAAATAAATATAAAAATAAATAAACGTATAAATAAATAAATGTAAAAATAAAAGGAAATGATAAATAAAATAATCTAAAAATAAAAAATAATAATAATTAAAAAATAATTAAAAAATGACACAAAAAATAATAAATCAATTTAAAAAATGAAAAGAAAAGTTAAAGCTAAGATAAATAATAGCTAAAACGAATTATTTTGTTTTATCAAACCATTCAGTCCTGTATTTATTTTCATATTATTACATTTATTCGTTTATATATTTATTTATTTATACATTCATTTATTTATAGTTTTTGCAGGTTTAGTCCTCCATAGCTTTCTCTGATAATTGCATGAAATGTAATAATTAAATAAGACACATAAAAAGATACACTGCTATTTTAACCCTTTACGTTCATTTTTTCTAAAAAGGGAGTTTGAGGGTATCTTAATATTGTAGTATACAATAAAGTACACATGTAAAGTACACTTTTGCATTGGTTTGTTTATGTCAACTCAAAACTACTGTAACCCTGCGTTTGTTCAGCTACACTTCATGGTGCAGGCTCGGGATAGCCACCATGTACTTAATTCATATCATTTTAGTTGGTTAAGTGACTTAGATCATTTTATATATTAACATGAATAATGTATGTCTGTTCATGGATTAAACTTTAAGAGTAAAACCTCAAATGTTTTCCCACGAAAAGTTACTAATAACAGTCAAAGTCCAATGGGTGGAATAGGCATTTATTGGACAAAACTATTTTAAACAACTGTCAAACATAATGTCATGCCATCAGTGAACAAAACGGCCAAAATAATAAAGAGATTCAAATGAATCAGGTAAGCAATAACTAACAGATGAAAACAAATGAAATACATTTGAAATAGTATACCTCCCTTTTAAAACAAAATAATGCATACAAGTAATGACCTTTTAAGCTTGAATTTAAGCGTTATTAAATTTGTTTACAGTGTTTGCATGAAAGAAGATCGTGCCAACATGATTTACTTAAAATTCACACAAAAGGAAAAGCAACCGCAAGAAACGCAAAAGCACAGCACCCCCTTCAGGTTGCAGAAGGATTACTTTTAGATATTTCCCAAATCTGGAGGAAACACAGGAGAGCTAGAGAAAAATGAAACAAGCTATTTTACACCAAAGAGAAATTGAGAGAAAGAAGATGTTGAAAAAAAGACAAAAGCTGTGAGGACTGGTCACAAGGAACGTACCTGCACGCCTGCAACTTTATTTCATGACTGCATAAAAAACACCAATGTTCTGGGAGCAGAAAATAACCAAAAGATAACCACAATGGAACGTTATTTTCTGGTTGCAAAAAGAACCATCAGGGAACGTTATTTTCTGGTTGCAAAAAAAGAACCAAAAAAGAACCATCAGGGAATGTTATTTTCTGGTTATTTTCTGGTTGCAAAAAAAGAACCGAAAAAGAACCATCAGGGAACGTTATTTTCTGGTTATTTTCTGGTTGCAAAAAAAGAACCAAAAAAGAACCATCAGGGAACGTTATTTTCTGGTTGCAAAAAAAATAACCAAAAAATAACCATTAGGGAATGTTATTTTCTGGTTATTTTCTGGTTAATTTAAAAAAACCAGCCTGTAACGTTCTGGGAACGTTATTTTCTGGTTGCAAAGAAATAAAACCTAAAAAGAACGTTTTTAGAACGTTATTTTTTGGCTCCCAGAAAAATAACCAAAAAGGAACCAAAAACTAACGTTAGGGGAACGTTTTGTGTTTGCTGGGAATGACAAATAGAAAGATTTTTCTTTTTTCTTTTAGTGTGACAAAGTAAAAATAGATTCGAATGCAATTTATTATTTTCATGACATTAATAAAGTATTTTCGTTTCTAGCTTAATTATATGAACATTTAAATGATTGAAATTGCAAGGTTAACTGCTTTGGTGTACAACAGGGGTCTTGAACTACTTTTCTTTGAGGGCCAGATTCCAAAAGTGTAAATAGGATGCGGGCCAGTTTTTTACCATATTCTCATTTCTTCTGTTATTTTGTTTTTCTGTTATTTATTGCGTTTTTGTTCCTATTATACTGTTTTTGTTGCTGTTACTTATAGGCCATGATTAAAACATGCACACAAATATTGCATCCAGTATTTGTGCCTTTTCATGATATTAAATTAAAAGGGATATTGTCTTTTTAATTGTATTTTATATTCCTTAATGTGTTACTTTACCCAAAAATTGCTACTAATTTACTCACCCACAGTCCTCCAGTACATCGAGATGTGGGTGGCATTGTTTTTTCAAGAAGATATTTATGGAGATATTTGGTTGAATTAATTAAAGTTAAATCAATAAAAGTAAAAAGCGCAAATACTGTACATTCAACACAAAAGTAATCCCTGCCCCTTGTGACGTTAAATTAGCGTCTTGTAAAGCGAGTCAATTGATCTGTGCAAGAAACTGAACGCTATTATCACATCTTCGGGTGAATCCGATCGCACAGAGCCTTTGTATAGTGAGAGTTCTGGGGGGAGATGAACAGCTGTTTTTCGTAAATATAGCCGTTATTCATAATGAATGCAGTAATAAAAACAACACCGTTTTCCCCTTATCTGAGACAACCGTTCACGTGGTGTACCCTTCCTACAGTTAGCCTACTTTCAAGGGCACTAAACGCGTTTTAGAACACGACCTATCGCGTGCGCAAACCGATTGCCTGTGGCTGTGCAATGCATTGCTGATTATAACGTTGTAAATAACATTAAGTTTCTTGGACTGACCAATCAAATCGCTTTATAAGACTTTAAACATTATGAGCCGTGGGAATTACTTTCGTTTTGAATGTAGCAGCGTTTTTGGCTTTTACAGATGTGGCGTCTCAGGAGGACGTGCATTTAAAGCACACCATTCTTAAAGTCTCTCCACTTATTTGAAATGTTAAGGCCGCCAGTTGACTAGCCCTGGTGTACAAAACTTTAATGAAATTTTAGGCTACTTCTAAGATAATTTACGACAGTTCAAATGCACATTTAAAAGTAAAACATTTTAAAAACTACAATAGGCCTAATCAGTATATTTATAAGTAATGGGTTAGTTTACCTATTTGCAAGATGATATCTTTGTTTGACAAATATGAGTTCTAATGAAAACCGACAAAACGCATGATTTAATGTTTTTTATTTCTGCGATGTTCGCTTGGGGGTGGAATACGGGCACTGGGTCACAGCTCGAGATTGCCTGGCTTTGTGTGGCAGGCTCCAGGCCGGTTTGGTTATTAAATGGTAGTAAAGATAAGTATGATTTTGTCAATGTTTTGATTATTGCTGAGGTGCCTTTTATCTTTCAGTACTGGAAGAACTTTGGAAGAGGATGTCAGGGAGCTCAAGGCATCTCCAGTGTTCAGTCCAGAGATGCGTATAAATTCCTGGAAATGAATCCGTCTTCACTCTCTGAGGAGGACAGGAAGAGGGAGTATGCATCTATCATAAAGAAGCTGGAGAAAATCAATCCTCAGGGCAGCCGCCATCACTGAGTGACACACAGATCTGATGCTTTATGAATGCTTCTTACACAAATCAATGCATACAGCTACTCTTGACATTTTCTTAATGCTTTGTAATCTTTACAGCTGCTTTTTAACATGTTTGATTACAACTTTGCATACATACTCTTTAGTGAGTTGATGTTAGTAATATATGCTTCAAATTATTGCTATTTCTTTCAAAAGTGCTTTTTCATTATCCTATATTCAGAGTTTGTGTCAATGTCACACAATAAAAAGAAAAGAAATGAAACATTTCATTGTAGGCTCAGTGGTGTTATGAACCAATTAATGTTGAAGACGCCATTTGCTATGCGGAAACAAACTTCTAAATCAAATATAATGTTTTTTTTTATTTATATCTAAAAGGGTGAAAGATTTCTGTGATGTGTAGGTTTGGGGTTTGGTGATAAAATATATAAACTCTGCAAAGAATAAAATCGTGTAATGATTGTCATGATAGACGGAATCCCGGATAGGTCCCATGGATTTTGGTATCCTAATGCCCTTTATAAGTGTTTATATACTGTACAAGGTGTATTGTGTAATTTCTGAGCACATATAGATATATTTTACATGTATTGTGGGAATATTTTTTAGATAAAAGTATGATTTAAATATCAATATAATCAATAAGTGTTTTCTTTCATTTGTTTCATTAAGCTGTGTGTTTTTGTCATGTGCTTTCTGTTTCGCTCGGTGGGGGGTTGCTGTGGCAGGCAGAGAGAACAGAAAGTTGGGGGATGGAGTCATTTATTATCTAGATAAACACACACACACAAAGTCATACAGAAGAGAAGTGTTATGAATTAATCCACTACATATGTTTTGAGTGTAATCATGAGTTGTGATGTGTTTTAATGAATCATAGGATTAAGAAACAACGCTATATAATTAAAAACATTAGATGATTAAGTGTTTTCTTTTTACTAAAAGAATGTTAAGAATGTTGGTGTGTTGTCCGGCCACAATAAACTGTTTTTAGGAGACCACTCCTTGGGGGAGGGTGCCCCTGGAGAACATTCCTCAATACTAGAGACCGACCACAGGATGTATGTTTTGAGAAGGTTTTATTTTTCAGGAACTACGCAGATAAACGTGGCGTATGGTGATTGGTGGAAAGGGAGCAAAAAGCAGAGGAGGAGTCAGAAGATAGAGCGACGTCACATACTTTATAAATATGGGTGTATTTGAATATTTTGGTTGTTGGCTTGTGGTGGAGAGAGTGGTGATTTACTGGCAACCCAAAGCTTTGTTACTCCTTTTTACATCTGATAATAAAACTTCTGCTTAATTTTGGAGAAACGTCTCGTGCAAATTTTTGAACATGCAGGACTGCCTTTAAAGTCCAACAAATGGTGACCCCGAGACGTGATTTGACGAGACGTGATTTGATGAGAGACGAAGGCATTTTCTGCCAATTTCGTTCGGAACGAATTCAGATTCAACACACAGGTCGACCTAAAAATAAAAGGTAAGCAGAAGCCTGTTTATTCAAAATTCTGCTATTGAATATACCTAAATTGCTGTGTTGAATTTGATGAACATTCCGAGTAAGTACAAGTAAATTATAAAAAAGAAGTTTTGAGAAATCAGATTTAAAAAGACATTACTGTAAGACGTTGCGTCACATAAGGAAATTGTGAGACGTTTCTTCCGGGTTTGAGGCCCTCGATTTTTAATAAATCGTAAATTCTCCGGGTTTGAGGCCCTCGATTTTTAATAAATCGTAAATTCTGCCGGGTTTGAGGCCCTCGATTTTTAATAAATCGTAAATCCTCCGGGTTTGAGGCCCTCGATTTTTAATAAATCGTAAATTCTGCCGGGTTTGAGGCCCTCGATTTTTAATAAATCGTAAATTCTTCCGGGTTTGAGGCCCTCGATTTTTAATAAATCGTAAATTCTGCCGGGTTTGAGGCCCTCGATTTAAATGAATCGTAAATTCTGTCGGGTTTGAGGCCCTCGATTGAAAGATATCGTAAATTCTGTCGGGTTAGAGTCCCACGAGTCGGCGAACTCGTAAAGGAATATTCCAAAATTGTTTGTTGTGTGTTAAATGTCAAGAGTTGAATGTGAAGACTGATAAAGGCGATTGAAGAAAAGACGTTGCGTCACAGAGACTTGTTGAGAAACTGAGACGTTGCGTCAATAATTGAGTTACTTAATTTGGAAAACTGGTCACAAAGACCACCTTATACTATAAATTGGAATACATAAGGCTGTAAAAGATTGTGAACAGTACAATTGTGTGTAAAATGGCTGAATTTCAGAAAGAATGTGATGAATACGGATGTCCGCCAGTAATGGTGCAGTGGCAAAATGTTACAAATATGCTTTTAGCACAGACTGAGCCAGAAGACGGAAAGAAAAGACAGAAAGAGATTGATAAATGTTGGATAGCGTTGTGTGATGATCAAGGGTGGGGCAGAGAGGAAAAAATTGTGACTCCTCTTGCGCCAAAAGTTAGAGAGATGGAAAAGAAAGCCCATAATAAGTTACGTAGACATGTTGAAGAGAAAGACAAAGTTAAGTGGTATAATGCAGGAAAACACAGAAGTGAAGAAGAAAGTTTAAAAAAGAACTTGAGGGTATGGACTAGAGTGGCATTAACAGCTACGGCACTCAGCACACAGAAACAGGACGTGAACATCTCAGCAGCTAGAGAGAGAAATGAAGACAAAACAGGAAGCATTCAGACTAACCCAACAGCTCCTCCCCTTCAGAAACACATACCTTCAATATATCCTTCATTAAGCCATCCTCCGTCATATGAGCCGTCTCACCAGCAGATGGTGGTAGAGATAAACAGTGGAGAAGTAGATGTAGACTTAACAGGAGTTACAAACCAGATACAGGCTTTGGAACAGAGATTTGACCACCTGGTTAAGGCAGTAAAGAAGGATGTGGATGACACATTACATAAAGCCAAAGCAGCCATAAAAGAAGTGGAGAACACTCAGAATAGTGAGGGAGCGGACTCAACTGATGAGGGAGGGGAAGCTGATGATGACAGTGAGGAAGAGGATAAGAGTAAGGAACCATTACGCACACCAAAACCAAAACATACATCAACACCCCGTTGTCTTAACAAACAGGAAGAATCACTTAAGGTGCAAATTACGGGAGACATGATTGTAGATGGACCTATAGCAACTAGATTGAGAAGCAAGCAGGGTC
>NW_026634189.1:19293-105170 GCF_024868665.1 Triplophysa rosa
CCTCTTGTTCCTTCTGAGTCCAACATTTCCACTCCACTGTGATCTGTCAGAATCAGTTGTGCGTTGCTTCCTAAAGCTTCTTTTACTTTGGCAATTATGCTGGGGACAGTCGCCTCCTGCTCAGTAAATCTTACAACCACCATTCTGCTGTTCACAAGATTTCCACTCTGTAACTCTCCCAGGTTGACTGTCCTGAAATTCAGAATAATTCCACTTAAGAGTCATTCATAACGATGATACAAGAGTACATGTAAAACATTTACCTCTTAAACTAAGTAAAATAAATATATTACCTTGTAAAGTACTTTAGAGACTGGGCCCTGGGTTGCACTGAGGTACTTGCTGAGCTTGCTGACCTGGCAAAGCGAAACTGGCTGCTTGAGGAAGGCACAGGAGATGGCCCTAAGGCAGGGACATTAACAACACTTGCATTGGGTGAAGCCCCAGATCCATGTACTTCGTAGTGGGCCTGGTCCCTGAGATCCAAAGAACTGAAGTGGCCATCCTCTCTGGGGAACACTGCCACATTATTGTGGTCTGTGAGGTACAGGCTCTGGCATGTTACCTAAAAACAGTAATGCAAGCAAAATCTGCATAATGGAAATGATTCCCTGGATAGACATATGTACATGACTACAATCATTTGGCAGTTAACTTGGTTAATTTAGCTAAAACGAATGTAATGTACAGTAGTTAGTGCAAATGACTACATAAAAACCTCAGTTTCAACATAAACTGAACATCTTTTATCAATTACTCTATAGCAGGACAGTAGTTTTAGCAGCAGGTGAACCTAATGAACTCGGTTGAGTGAGGTTACTGGGGGGAGGGGCTGTTCGCATCCCATAACTTCTAAATTACAAAAGTAATTTATGGATTTACACCTTTGCTGCTGCCAACGAGCTGTGGCTACTTATCTGTTCACTTAAATGTCACATATTAAAAGCAATAACGCTAACAAATTTCGACCGTAAGCTCTGGAAAGTATTGTATGTGAACGTTAATTAGGCATTGTTCAATATTACCTGAAAGATTTTAGAAATATTTTCCACCGTCATGTACTCCTCTCTCAGTGTGACTTTTTGTATGAGTGAAAAGTACAAACGAAGCATCCATTTCGATCTTAACGCAAGTTCGCATGCACTTGGTCAAGGTAAGCGGCTGTACATTGCGCATGCGCAACGCGTTCGCGCGCAGAAGAATCATTTTGGGAAATTACCTAAAAATGAAAAATAAAAAAAAACAGTAATTATGGTCGTTATCTCGTTTAGGTTTATTTAATTATTGGATTTCCCGTTTCACGCTGAAATAAGAAAAACGTCGCTTTGTTTTTTTTGTGCATACAGAAAAACGGAAAAACGAAATATCGATTGTTTTTTTCTTTTTCCGTTTGTTATAGTGAATGGAATAATCAAATGATCAGATGATACACGGACCGACCCAGTGTACGGCAGCGTCAGCCCGATGTGAACAGGACGGCGGAAGAGGTGATGTGTTGACCAGCCACCACGGTGAGAACGGGAGACGGTGGATAACTCCAACAACCGCGGTGAGGGCGAAGTGGATTGTACCGCCCCTCTGGTGAACCAGGCCTCCTGCGACCAACAGCAGAGGAAAGACTGTAGACCTGGGACCGTACTCCTGGCAAGATAGGTTCGGGTGGTTCTGTGACGAATGCAGTCCTCTGGGTAAAGGGGGAAGTGACACGGAGAACACAGAACAGGAATCCACACGGTAAATAATCCAACACACGAACATCCACACGACACGACAAGAGAACACTGGATAACAAGGGCAAGACAAGTGTTAGTCAAATACTACTATTAACGGTACGGCAACTGAATACAACGAACGTACAAGTGAAGTGAGAAAGTGACTTAGAATAAATAGGCTGAGTTAATGACCACCAGGTGAGAACACAGATTAATGAGGGTAGATGCGGAGCGACAGGTGATTCTCATAAACACACATACACGCCGACAGTGAGCGTGTGCGGTTGCCAAGACAACCGCAGCCAGCTCAGTACACATACTTGCACACACACAAAGAGAACAAACGAACAGTGCTAGCCTCAGGTCCCGACAAAAAACAGGATTAATTGTGACAAGATGACTTTCTAAAAGTTTTGAGAGAAAAGATCACTTTGTACAGGCCAAAATGTATTAACGCCAGAGGTGGACGAAGTACACAATTTCCTTACTTGAGTGAAAGTACAGATACTACTGGTCAAATATTACTCCACTACAAGTAAAAGTTGTAAAGACAGATTCTTACTTTAGTAAAAGTACAGAAGTATGTGCTTTTAAATGTACTCAAGTATTAAAAGTAAATTTCCTTTATGTCAGTTGTGCATTGTTTTATTGTCGTATACCTTGTGCCTCTGAAGCACCCTACTGAATACACCGAGTAGCTCACAGTATCAGTTGTATTAAAGGAGTAGTTCACTTCAAAATTTGCCCCCATTGACTTTCCATAGTAGTTTTTATTCCTTCTATGGAAAGTCAATGTGGGCAAATTTTGCAGTGAGCAACTCCTTTAAGAGCTTTATATGTTTAGCACACATATGTTTAGTTTAGATGTAATCCTGTATGATCATTTAGCCTAATTATCCTCATTAGCCCCCTAGGCCTATATGTATTAATGAGCAGTGTTCTTTTATTTTGTATATTCCCTTAACCAGTTTTAGCAGCAATTTACCCGTAAGTAGTAAGGTTCTTGTAAATAGTCAAGTGTAGAAGCCATGTGTTTGTTGGACTTATTACCATAATTTAACTACAAACATAAACTATAGCTACTATAATAATGAATATAATGAAACTATGGTATGTTTAGTTGCTGTGGTTTTACTAAAGATTATTAATTGGAGTATGGTTCCTATATTTAGAAAATGGTAAATTTGTGGATACTGTGGTTTTAATGCAAATACCATCCCTGCTGAAAAAAAACAATGAATTTTTTAATTAGAATGAGATTTTTAAATTAAATTCCTCTTTGTAGTGTGTTTTGGGTTTTATTCCAATAGGATTTACCATCCCAGCAATAGAATCCATCACATACAAGTAGACAACATAGTATCCATAGTACAATTCCCATTATAACCATTAAATCCATTACATTTTATGTTGTATTTTGGGCAGGGTTCTATTGTTTTTATTTCAACAGGAATACTTCAACTATAGTTACTTCAGTAAAAACATCATTCATTTTCCAAATCGCTTTAAATGATATAGCAGCAGATCAGAAGTTAACACGCACGTGTAGCTCAAGGTGTATGTGATGCTTATTTACCGTTTAGCCGTTATGCCGATCATTTTCATGACAATGTTTCAACGATCTTTGACTGATCGTAACCCACAGATGATTACACCACACTTTAACATGTGCCTTTTTCCTCTTTTAATGTTCTATTTGCCTTTTCAGAGCGCTATCAACGATGTAGCAGCGCCTACGTTTACATTAGTTTAGCGGGGAAGATCCCAGAGTTGCCAGATTTGCGTTAAAAAAATCTGCCAAATGGCCATTCAAAGCTTGCCGGAAAACCGCGAGCTTAGAAAAACTGAAATACTTGGCAACAGTAAAAGGTCCTGGCAGATCGCAAGCCAGATAAATTGCGCACACAGGAAACCCGCTGCATAGAAACCATTTTCTACTTTTGGACCTTTTTATAAATGTAGTGGAGTAAAAAGTATGATATTTGTCTTTCAAATGTAGCGAAGTTAAAGTACAAGTACTCAGAAAAAATAATACTCAAGTAAAGTACAGATACTCAAAAAGTGTACTTAAGTACAGTACTCAGGCAAATTTACTTCGTTACTGTCCACCTCTGATTAACGCAGCTCTCATCCAAACCTTGCTTCTCAATCAAAGGCTGAACAACCGCATGCTTAAAGCAGGTTGGAACCAAACCAGTCCCAAAGATGAGTTCATCAACAGTTGGACACTTGGGCCGGACTGGACAGCGAATTCAAAGACAGGTCTGGGAGCTGTGAGGCGAAAGAAGAACTAATAGCACCCACTTATCAACAAAATTGTAAAAAATTCTCACAGAGCTCAGCTGACGGCTCCCAAAAAACTTGGACTTCGGATTAATTATTGAATGTATTGTTGAAAATAAAATCCTAGGTGTATGAAAGTCTAGAAATCAGGTCAGAAAAATATTTTCTATTATAAATTTGATAAAAAATTCTTGACGTGAAACATGACATCCCAATATTTAACAAACCCATTATCACATAATGAGTTAGATCAAATTGACTCACTGTGAAATGTGTCCATTTACTGTAAACCATTCATCATGAATTGCAGTGGCCAGCTGTCTTTCACACTTGGGCAGTTCCCCATATCATGTGTCAGTCTGGTGGTGTCCACTCGACAATTGTGAAGTCAATTGTTGGTAAAGCTGCCTCAGGAACTATTGGTCTTATTCTCTTGAGGTCCTCGTCTGTGCTACTGTGAATATATAGCTTCATACACAACAATTCATTGTCTCATATAAATTCTTAGTTCAATCTTGCAACCGTTCCAAAAAATCTCTTAAATAACATAACAGCATTACTCTGCCTGTAAGCATTTAATACAGTGTCAAGTTTTTAATTCTGTTGGTTTACATAAGATGATTCATTAAAGAGAGATTTAGAAGGTGCACCTCTCAGATACGTACATTATAGATGTTTAATTATTATTTGGAGCATAAGGATTACTAGATGCGGGCTGTAGAACTTATTTATAAAAAATAAAAACACATTTTTATCTTCCTTTGCCTGTATTTGTGTTCAAATCCAACCCATTTCATATTTCAGGTACTCTTTAAATATCTCATATTTAAAGGCTGTTATAATTAAAAGTTCATACAATCCTTATCGGTAGTGAAGCCCATAATTCATTATAGGCTTAATATTAAAAATATGCATTGTGCATAAATAATTTCCAAATAACTATTTTTTATTATAATCTTATATCAATATGTCTTAAGCAATATATAAGTAATTATGATAATAAATACGAACTATATTATTATTATCATTATTATCTAAATTAATTTATTTTTATACTAGGACATCCATATAACTATATAAAATAATAAAGAATAAAAATAAAATTATTGGAATAAATCAAAACTTCACTTTCTCAGATCAACTGCTTCTTGTCTCTTCTCACTCATTCGCGTGCACAAACACACAAAGGCAAACACAATTCCACCTCTCTCTCGCTCTCATTCACTTCCTGGCTACACACTCACACATCCATGGATTTCTCTGAGCCCTCATACAAACTTACACACACACACGGAGCCCTTCTCCTGTCCAATAAATCACTTCTCTTAGATTCACACACACAGACAACGTCTCCACGACGAGACTTTTTCTCTCTTCCTCACTCCTGGTCCATTTGCAAGAATATCGCAACATGCAATAAAATATTTTACAACAATTAAAATATGTCTCAGCTGTTAAACTGTCAACTCAACTGTCTCAAAAATCCTCTGTTGTAGTCTCAAAAATCCTCTGTTGTAGTCTCAAAATCCTCTGTTGTAGTCTCATGACTAAAATGGCCAACTTGTTACCCCTGGGGCCCGTTTCAGAAAGGAGGTTTAGTGAAAACTCTGAGTATATTAACCCTGAAATGAGGGAAACTCTGGGTTTTCCGTTTCAGAATGTGAGGTATGTCAAACCTGAGAAAGCGGGGTAACTCAAGCCCGTTTCTAAAGGAGAGGTATCTTATACTCAGAGTCAGTAACCATAGTAACTTACTCTGTGAACCTAACCTGGTCGGGAGCAGGTTTTCTTTGGTAAACCCAGAGTTTATTTCGATCTCCTCCCCCTTTTAAAGCGCAAGTGGTGTAACTCATCCATTCATTCATTAATACAGTCATTCATGGCACACATTTTGATTACACAGAGACCATCTCAGTGACTTATACTGTATGTCATATGTGCTTTTATAGAGGATTCATGAAGAGGCTGCATTAATTCATTGGAATGTACTTTGATTTCAGGAGAGCACCGAGTGGAATTTTGTCATTTCCCTGTGCATTTTTATTAAAACTGTACAGTTTTTCTTTACAGTGAATTAGATGTATCAAAATATATCTCATCCATCCTTACACATAAATAAAGTGCATGAATAAAGAAATGAATAAATACAGACATACATGCAGAAATGAAGCGATAAAGGTAATAAACAAGTAAATTTGACATGCAGCCATTCCAAGTGAAATCTGTTCAGAGCAGGATTCGAACCGGCGATCAGTCTAACTTTGCACGAGAGTCTGACGCCCTACAGGTGTCCTATACACCATGACGTCTTACTTGCGTAACTAGAGCACTCATGGCGAGTGAGAACATACGATTTTTTTATTATTTCTGTTGTTTCATTCATTTAATGATTAATTTATTTGTTTATTGGTATCAATTTATTAATTTAAACTTAAGTCATTTTCAGGACATCAGTAAATCGAGCGGAAAGTGTGCCTCACTCTCATGTGCTTTCTGCCACCATGTTGCTTTTTTTGGTGCTGTTGCCATGGTGAATCGTGCTATCTTCGCTCAATTGATGATGGCTTTTTAAATCAATGGTGCACGCGCGTAACCTAGAGTGAACTTACTCAGAGTGGATTGAACTAATTGAAATCACCTGTTCTGAAACCGAAAACTCAGAGTTGCGATTCTCTGAGTAAATCAACTCAGAGTTCACATTTTAACTCGGTGTTGGTTGAACCTCCTTATTGAAACAGGCCCCTGCTCTTGTAACTCGTATGTTTATGAACTGGAAGCTGTAGGGGGGTGGGTGCCATGTTTCTTTTGTATGTAACTGTTTTCTCCTGTTTTTGGTTTAGCCAGGGAGTTAGTGTATGTTTCTGTTGTTTTATTTACTGTTTAGTTTAGGCAATTCTTCCCTTAATAGGTAGAGGTTATTTTGTTTGTTGTTTTGGCTATTCCTCCCCTCCTGAAGAGATTTTGCTTCCCCTTTTATTTGATTAAAACAAGTTGTTTTCCCCAATATGGTTTTCTGAATTGTTGTTTATATATGTTTTTTTTATTATTCGTTACTCCTTAACCCCTAGATCTTCAAAAGGACGTAACAGGATAATTGGGGGCTCGTCTTAAACCTAATTCATACAGAGATTATTGCTATTTGAGCTATTACATGTATGATACATTGTTATCTTGAGGTGCTCCATTGTTTAATGTCATGGTTCTGCTTCTTTTAGTCTTGGATTTCCTGGTCCTGAGGCAGAGCCATGACAAAGTCTTTGGTTATGTGTGGAGAGAAACATATTATTGTCCTTTTGACAATAATATGCGTTCTCTCCAGTGTCTTGTCATTGGCCCCGCCCCTTTCGTTTCTTGTATTGCTTTCCTGCCGTGTCTAATGTTTCTCACCTGCCCTGTGTCGTTATCCCTCGTTTGTGTTCCCTTTAAAATGCCTTATGTTTCATTGTCCTGTGCGCTTCGTTGTGTTTGTTTTGTTTTGTATGACCTTGGTTTCCCGCGTCTCTGCCTTGCCTTGCCTTGCCTTGCCTTGCCTTGCCTTGCCTTGCCTTGCCCTGCCCTGTCCGTGGACCTGGTTCTTTATGTGAGTAGTTTAAGTGTTCCTTAGTTTTTGTTTTGCCCCATTGCGGGAAGTTTTTCTTTGTCTTTTTTTGAAAAGCCTTTTTGTTATTGTGTTCGTCCCCCATCGTGGGTTTTTATTTTGTTGTTAAAGTCTGTTTTGTTTACCCCCCTCCGTCTGTCTGCGCCTGGGTTCTGTCTCACTCGAGTTTGTGACCGTTTAATATTTACATATTGATGGTCTATGAAAAATTATGTTAGATCTTGTTGTCTGACTGTTTTCATTTTTTGAAGGGTGAAGTAAACTGTGTACAGTAGTTAAAATAGATTTTGATTTGATAGCTTTTAGCATTGATCCAACTACAGAGGTTTTTGACAGCTGTAGAATAAGAGATCTTTTGTTGATTGTAGATTTCTTTAATGTGACTGTAAATAGGAGTGCTACTAAGCCGCTTATTAAAGAGCAACTCTATAGTGAGTTGGTGATTAGGGGCATTTTACCTGCTAGGGATGATGATGATGGTTGGAGAAGAGATGGCTGAGCGTGAGGATGTGCCTACAGTGTTGCCTCTTGAAGCTACCTCTATTTCTGACCCTCTTGTAGCAATTAAATTAAAAGAGCTTGATCTGGCTTTAAAACGAGAGGAGCATGAGATTCAATTACTTCATCTCCGTGCTATTGAAATCAAGGCTGACCGAGACATTAAGTTACGAATTTAGAGCTTCAGTCTGATTCTTTACGTAGAAGCCCTGTCCCATTGCCACGCTTAAGAATTCCCTCTTCCCCTGGGCCTACTGCTGCTCTGTCTCAAAGTAGTCCTGTTGATGCTGTGAATACTACACAATTGAACTTTGATGTTGCAAAGTACATTAAACTAGTACCACAATTTAGAGAAGCCGAAGTGGATTCATACTTCATTACTTCTGAGCGTATTGCTGCTAAATTGGGGTGGCCAAAGGATATGTGGGGGCTGCTTCTGCAATGTAACTTTGTCGGAAAGGCACAAGAGGTACGTTCTGCTTTGCCAATTGAACAATCATTAGACTATGACATTGTTAAAGCTGCTGTACTACGAGCATATGAATTAGTTCCTGAAGCATATCGACAGTGGTTCAGAAGTTTAATGAAAACAGCCAAACAGACCTACAGTGGCTTGCAAAAGTATTCATCCCCCTTCATTTTATTCACATTTTGTTATGCTGCTGCCTTACCTTAAACTACTTTAAATGATTGTTCTTTTACATTAATCTACACTCCATGCACAATAATGACAAAACAAAAAACGGATTTTTGACAGCTTTGCAAATTTATTAAAAATAAAAACAAAAATAAGTACATTGCATAAGTATTCATACCCTTTTCTGGGACATTTGAAATTTAGCTCAGAAGCATTAGTTTTGCTTGTTGATGTTTATACACCTCGAGTGGAGTTAACCTGTGCCAAATTCAATTGAATAAGTATGATTTGGAGCGGCACATACCTCTCTATAAAGATTGATTTAGCAGGTGGCAGAGTTTTTCCCCATCCGATTGTTAGTGAGAAGCCTGAACTCTCAGACTACAGTGATGTTGCTACCAGATTCCCTTCTGCTTTTCCTGCCTGTGCAGTGACTCGTGCGCAGGCTCAGAAAAGGAATGATGAAGTGGATCTTTCAGATACATTCTTGAATTCACCCACAGAACCTGTTGAATGCAAACTCTCTGTTGAACCTGACCTGCCTCTTGTAAATGAGACTTGCTTAAAAATTGGCAGGGAACATTTAGTGAATGCTCTGAAGTCAGACCCATCCTTAACATCATGTGTTGAGGCTGCTGTGAAATTAGAAGATGCTCCCAGAGGTTGTGTAGCCTACTTCTGGGCCGATGATGTTCTCATGCGTCAGTGGAAACCGCATGGTTGAGGCACTAGCAAATTATCAACTTGTTTTGCCTTCTGAATATCGCCTTCAGGTATTGAAGCTGGCACATGAACACCCTCTCTCTGGTCACTTAGGGGTCACTAAAACATACAAGTGCATCACGAAGTATTTCTTCTAACCTGGCCTGGCCTGAAGTCTAGTGTGTCCAAATAATGCCGTTCTTGTCATGTGTGCCAAATTTCAGGTAAGCCCAATCAAAAAGTTCCTCCAGCTCCTCTTCACCCTATTCCAGTGATGGGAGAGCCTTTTGAAAGGTTAATAATTGATTGTGTTGGACCCTTACCTAAATCAAAATCTGGACATCAGTATATCTTGACGTTAATGTGTACTGCCACTAGATTTCCAGACGCAATTCCATTGCGCTCCCTTAAAACCAGCGTTGTAGTAAAGGAGGTGATAAAGTTCTGTTCCACGTTTGGGTTACCCAAGGTCATTCAGAGTGACCGAGGTTCTAACTTCACTTCAAAGATGTTTGCTCAAATATTGAGACAATTGGGAGTTGGCCACCAAATGTCTAGTGCATACCATCCAGAATCACAAGGTGCTCTGGAACGGTTTCATCAAACCCTAAAGTCAATCCTTCGTGCGTATTGTGTTAGTACCGGTAAAGACTGGGTGGACGGTTTTCCCCTGTTGATGTTTGCTATAAGAGAGACCGTTCAAGAATCATTGTGATTCAGTCCTGCAGAACTAGTGTTTGGTCACACAGTTCGTGGACCGCTGAAATTGTTAAGTGAACAGTTAAGGTCTGAGACCACAACTACGATGACTGTCCTTGAATATGTGAGTAACTTTCGTGAGAGGCTCCATAAGGCTTGTGATATTGCTAAGGCTCACCTTGTGTCTACTCAGTCCAAAATGAAGTCCCGATATGATAGAAAAAGTGTGAAACGCAGTTTTAACCCTGGTGACTTAGTGCTTGTTTTACTTCCTGTTTCTGGCTCTCCCTTACAAGCTAAATTCTCTGGCCCTTACACTGTGAAGGAGAAGCTAAGTGAGACAGATTATGTAGTGTTAACTCCAGATCGTAAGAAGAAAAGTAGAGTGTGCCATGTAAATATGTTGAAGTCTTATATTGTAGAAGACGAGGCTACAACTTCTCTTACTGCTGATGTTCTTACTGTACCTACCGATGTGTTAACTGCTGTTTATTCACCTCGAGAGGATTAATTAGTTCTTAGTGAAGACCGAATGTCCTGTGTCCGTCTTAAAAACTCTGCTGTGTTGAGTTTCTTGGAATCTCACCTGGCATATTTGCCAGAGTTTCAATGTATAGCTGTGATAAAGTTGATAAAACAATATCCTACCCTGTTCTCTGATGTTCCCAGCCAAACTACTGTGCTTACCGATGACATAGATGTTGATAACTCTCCTCGAGTTAAACAACATCCCTATCGTGTAAATACTCAAAAGCAGGAGGTGATGAAAACTGAGGTTGAGTATCTTTTACAGCATGGATTGGCTAGACCTAGCCAGAGTCCATGGAGCTCTCCCTGTTTGTTAGTTCCCTGACGCATCGTTCCATTTTTGTACCGACTATCGTAAAGTGAATAATGTCACCAAACCAGACTCCTTTCCTTTGCCTAGGATGGAGGATTGTGTGTATAGAGTTGGTTCAGCACGTTATGTCACAAAGTTAGACCTTCTTAAAGGATATTGGCAGGTGCCATTAACTCCTCGGGCCTCTGAAATCTCCGCCTTTGCTACACCTAACAATTTTCTTCAATACACTGTGATGGCTTTTGGAATGCGAAATGCTCCTGCCACCTTTCAACGTTTAATGCAAAAAGTGTTGTCAGGAATTTCCAACTCTGAAGCCTACATAGATTATGTTGTAACCTGTTCGCATAGCTGGGAAGAACATCTGAGTAACCTTGAGCAAGTCTTCAGTCATCTTGCTGACGCTTCTTTGACTCTAAACTAAGCAAAATGTGAGTTTGCTAAAGCAGTTGTAACTTATCTTGGCAAGAAAGTAGGCCATGGACAGGTAAAACCCATTGAAGAGAAGGTAGTGGCCATCCTTGATTTTCCTAGTCCTACAAATAAGCGAGAGTTACGCCGATTTCTGGGAATGGCAGGCTATTACAGAGGTTTTTGTACAAACTTTGCTGATGTTGTTGTTCCTTTGACAGATCTTCTCAGTACAACAAGAAAGTTCCTGTGGTCTCCTGATTGTGCTTATGCGTTTAATGCAGCAAAAGACCTTTTGTGTAATGCCCCTGTTCTTTTGGCTCCAAACTTTCAAACTGCTCTGCCTTTCAATTTACAGGTAGATGCAAGTGCTACTGGTGCTGGAGCTGTGCTGCTCCAGGATGATGTTAGAGGTGTGGAACATCCTGTCTGTTACTTTTCTAAAAAAAGTTCCCCAAATGCCAGAGAAGGTATAGTACCATCGAGAAGGAGGCCTTAGCTTTACTATTGGCTTAACAACATTTTGAGGTTTACCTTGGAGGTAGCTGTAACCCAGTGGTGGTTTATACTGATCACAATCCCCTGGTTTTCTTATCGAGAATGTGTAACTCAAACCAACGTCTTATGCGATGGTCCTTAATTGTACAAGAATACAATCTTGACATCAGACATAAAAAGGGCACAGACAATGTAGTGGCAAATGCTCTGTCTAGAGTTCATAATGTGGATCAATAATGTGTTTTGTGTTGCTGTAAATAACTACAGTACCTAAGTTTCCAAACAACTGGATAGTGTTTGTAACTTGTGGGTGGGTGTGTTACGTCCCCTGGACGTATTATCTTTAACTTTATTTATACTTTTTATTTGTTGTCAAATTGTGTTTTGTATGTTGATATTTCTTAGCATTATGTTTGTACTGGTTTTCCTTTCTGTGTACTTTTGCTCCTCCTACTTCTTTGCGCAGGTTGCTGATTGCACACAGCTGTTCCAAATTACCTTGCTGAAGGCTGCCTGCATAAAAGAGCTGAGGAGAAAGCAGAGTTGAGAAGCTTGTCTCACAAGCAATGTGGTGCTTGTGAATATACTCTGCTGTATGGTTAAAAATCCTCTGCTGTATGGTTAAAAATCCTCTGCTGTATGGTTAAAAATCCTCTGCTGTATGGTTAAAAATCCTCTGCTGTATGGTTAAAAATCCTCTGCTGTATGGTTAAAAATCCTCTGCTGTATGGTTAAAAATCCTCTGTCCTGTGCCTAATTGTTAAAAAATCCATCTGCTGTAGTCTCATGACTAAAATGCCAACTTGTCTGCTCTTGTAACTCGTATGTTTATGAACTGGAAGCTGTAGGGTGGTGGGTGCCATGTTTCTTTTGTATGTAACTGTTTTCTCCTGTTTTTGGTTTAGCCAGGGAGTTAGTGTATGTTTCTGTTGTTTTATTTACTGTTTAGTTTAGGCAATTCTTCCCTAAATAGGTAGAGGTTCTTTTGTTTGTTGTTTTGGCTATTCCTCCCCTCCTGAAGAGATTTTGCTTCCCCTTTTATTTGATTAAAACAAGTTGTTTTCCCCAATATGGTTTTCTGAATTGTTGTTTATATATGTTTTTTTTATTATTTGACTTTAATCTGATCTTATTAACAATAAAAACGTAACCAATTCATACGTTACTATTTTATTACATGCTATTATTGTATTGGCGTTATTGACTTTAAGCATATTCTGCTGTCTTTTATCTCCATACTAACCTAACAACTACCTACAACTATTATAGAGCCACAAATAAGACGCCTTTATTGAGGAAAAGTCGTAGTTAAGTGTTAATAGCGAGATTTTCTGTTGGACTTTAAAGGCAGTCCTGCATGTCAAAAATTTGACAAGAGACTTCTCCAAAATTAAAGAAGTTTTATTATCAGATGTAAAAAGGTAACAAAGCTTTGGGTTGTAGACAATCTCCTCACTCCACCACAAGCCAACAACAACCCAAATTATTCAAAAACACCCATATTTATAAGTATGTGACGTCGCTCGTATCTTCTGACTCCTCCTCTGCCTTTTAAGGAGTGCTGCTCCGTTTCCACCAATCACCGTGAAGTCCTTTTTCTTAGTTCCTGTAAAATAACATTTCAAAACGTATATCCTGTGGTCATCGCCAGTCCTGAGGAATGTTCTCCAGGGACAGTTTCTTTTGGGGAGTGGTCTCCTAGAAACAGTTCCCTGTGGCCGGACAACATACCAACATTCTTAACATTCTTTTAGTAAAAAGAAAACACTTAATCATCTAATCTTTTAATTATGTAGCGTTGTTTCTTAATCCTATGATTCATTAAAACACATCACAACTCATGATTATACTTAAAACATATGCAGTGGATTGATTCATATTATTTCTTTTCTATTAGACTCTGTGTGTGTGTGTGTGTGTTGATCTAGATAATTTATGGCTCCAACCCCCATTTGCCACAGTAACTATTTTACTGAGTAAGATAGCAAGCACATGACAAAATCACACAGCTTAATGATTTAATGAAAGAAAACACTTATTGATTATATTGATATTTAAATCATACTTTTATCTGAAAAATATTCCCACAATACCCTCTTGGTATCTTCTATCCCATGGTAGGACGCGTTAAACACAATTTATTTCTCATACACACACACAATTTCCCTTGAGACCTGGATCTTCTAACTTTTTAGCAAACTAGTGCAATTTTTTAACATTAATATTGTTCAATTTAGGAGAGGCCTACGAGGACCAACGACATTCAGGGTTTACCTTTAGCAGACCGCACAAAACATACTATAAAGCAATTATTCTCACCTGTTTTTAGGGCCCTTTTTTGTGCGGTCAGCTTGTCTGGCTTACCCGTCATGATCGTCATCCTCCTGCCCCCTAACCTGGATCACATGTCACACTTTTCGCACACATGTCGTGGCGAAAAGTCGATCAGCCAATGTAGAAAGAATTCACGAAGACCAGAGAGCCAGGTTTCAAGAGTTTTCAATCTTTATTTGCTCGAGCAATCACAGAGAGACATACAGAGTTCATCTGATGATGTCCAATGATGTCCAATGAATACATGTCTGACTCCATCTTTTATACATTGTTTTCAAGCTTTTATCACAGTTCAAACCAATCATGTTTTACCTGACATCATCTTCTACCAACCAGGTTTTACATGACATCACTTATTTTTATTAGTCCATCCCCTTATCACGCGCTACAGTTACATTTCACGTTACAGTTATATTTCCGGCCTACCATATTAGGATTTAATCGTAGGGAGTGCCTTTCAATCAACACATACGTATTTCATGTGCTCTTTATCTTGACACCTTTCCGGGGGCTTTCGGACGATACATGATTTAACATTGGTTTTAAAAAATGAACTCATGGTTTAGTGATAATGAGCACCCCAGCATCCTTGGCTGTATGCGATAAGTTAAACTCCTCTACAAAAGTGTGTGGTTTTATTAAAAATGAGCTCATTGTTAAGCGTAAGAATAAGCAATCCAGCGTTCTTAATTAAACTTCTCTGCAAAAGTGTGTGTGGTGTACGTGCAGTTCTTGTCTATATTGTGATAAGATATTTGGTGTGTACGCAGGTGTTCAAGTGCTCAAACTCATACATAAGGCCCATAGCCCTTGCTAAGATCAGAGAAGTACATGAACTCTACAACTACCCTTAAATGTATTCCCTATACAAGAAAACTCATCAATATATTTAGAATACAAGAAAAGTCAATGTAGCAAGGAAGGCGGGACGAGAGCCGTGGGGCAGGAAGGCGGGGCCGGTGGCGTGAGTGATAATGAGTATCAGCTGTACGCGCACCGGTCCCGCATGCCTCACGGAGGAGATCGGGAGCATAAGAGGACGAGCGACAGGACTGCCGACGAGAGAGGACCGGGCCCGGACATTGGTTAAGTTTTGTTTATGTTTATGTTTGTGTTGCCAAATCAAAGCTTTATTTCAATTTATTGTTGTAACAAATGATCCTGTATCTACAGGCGTTGAACCCCACATCCTACTGCCATATCGCAGCGGACCACCGTCGCCACCTTCGTGATTTTAAGTGTGCTCATCTGTCCCTGTAACAGTCAAACAAGATTCAAGTGACCTCTGTGATTTGGCCTCAATACTGCATTTAAATGTGGAGGTAGTTACACATGTGTTGGTGTGCAAGCGTGGAACAGATCGTGCAGTGTCGTAAATCATCGCAAAACAGAATTATCATTTGCGCATTCTACTACATCATTATGCGCTTGCGCGGACGGATCGTGCAGGCATTAGTGATGGGAAGTTCGGATCATTTTACTGACTCGGACCTTTGAGTCTCGTTCAGCAAAATGAACGAATCTTTTTTCGAGTCATATCGTTCATTTCTTTCATTTTAGAAAAATATAATTAAAATGTTACGTTACTTTCCTAACACATCTACTACTTATGCAAACGTTGATCACATTACAAACAATACAAAACTATAATGCTATAAGAAACAGGAAAGATTAATTAATTGTTTACCTGGGTCTTTAGTCTATGATTAGCTCACCACACCACTTATCTGACAAGTCCTCGGGTTTGACTCGTTCATTCACGACGTGACAGCTTCGAAAGCTAAACCAATGCTGTCAGAGCCGGAAAGAGAATTGATTAATTCACCTCTCGAGTCTTCGGGCTCGAGTCGTTCATTCATCAAGTGACAGCCCCCTACGCTTTACCGATGCCTTCTGAGCCGGAAAGAGAATTGATTAGTTCACCTCTCGAGTCTTCGGGTTCGAGTCGTTCGTTCATCATGTGACAGCCCCCCCTACGCTTTACCAATGCCATCTGAGCTGGAAAGAGAATTGATTAGTTCACCTCTCGAGTCTTCGGGTTCGAGTCGTTCATTCATCACGTGACAGCCCCCTACGCTTTACCTATGCCGTCTGAGCCGGAAAGAGAATTGATTAGTTCACCTCTCGAGTCTTCGGGTTCGAGTCGTTCGTTCATCATGTGACAGCCCCCCCTACGCTTTACCAATGCCGTCTGAGCCGGAAAGAGAATTGATTAGTTCACCTCTCGAGTCTTCGGGTTCGAGTCGTTCGTTCATCACGTGACAGCCCCTTACGCTTTACCAATGCCGTCTGAGCCGGAAAGAGAATTGATTAGTTCACCTCTCGAGTCTTCGGGTTCGAGTTGTTCTTTCTTTTGTCACAGGACCCATAGAATGTTGCGCAATGTGCATGCGCGACTGGACGAATCACTCCGCGAGACGACTCGTTCTTCCCGAGTCTCATTAAAGATTTGTTCAAGAACGACCCATCACTAGCAGGCATCCCGGATCGTGTACCAACACTCTGGTCTCATGTCACTTCTGTGTGCACACTATGGCTGAGTCCGAAATCGCATACTGCCATACTATATAGTAGGCGTAAAGCAGTAGGCGAACGAATAGTATGTCCGAAACCTCGGTCTTCATAAAACAGTAGGCAAGAATTTCCCGGCTGGTGCATTATTTCTCACGAGATTTGGACGTGCGTATACTACTGTTGCGTCCGAATATGCCTACTTACCTACTATATAGTATGAGAAAACAGAGTAGTATGTCCGAATCCTCAGTATTCATAAAAGAGTAGGTGAGAAATTTGCGGATGGCTTACTGGTTACGCCCACATTCTGAAGCACCCAGCGACAGATACTTGGGATACTTCTCTATCCCATGAGCCCACGGGACAGAATAAGTTCATACAGGAGCATAGCGGAGAACTGCGAGGCAGGTGATTTCAAAAGTGACTATTACTAGCCAACAACGCGTTTCTTTGCATTGCAGTCGCATTTGTTAAAGTGCTGTAGCGTAAAGTTAAACTGTAAGATGCTACATAGTAAAGTATATTTGTGATTTTGCTGTGAAAATGCAGTGTTTTAATATGTCTAGCTTAAAGGTGCGTTCCACGCACACACGCGTCTTCGAAGTAGACTTAACGTTACATATATTAAAACCAGACGCCTTTTAATGTCTGTGTAACATGTGACCTGTCATTTTCTCGATAAAGTATTGCAAATGAGCACATCACAACATGAAATACACATCACAGTAGTTTACATCTGTTAATATGTGGTACAAAGCATTGCTCACTACTTGCATAGATACATATAAGTAATGTAAATAAACATTTACTTAAGTAACTAAACATAATGTATATATTTTATTTGTCCATTACTGTTGATGAAAATTTGAGTCGAATAAACAGCAAGTTGTACCGCGACTTTCACTACTGTTCACCTCTGGTCTCATGTCACTTCTGCACACTATGCATTCTTTCAGTTCATTTCCATTGTCAGTTTGAAATACTCTGTAACGTTTCCCCGGTTATTTCTTCATGTAAGTGCAGATAGTCTAGGCAGAAATGCATATTATGTTCCTTATTGTCTTCTGTAAACACCATTGAAGGGATTATTTTCCTCATTTAGATTAAATATATAGATATATTAGCCTATATAGACCCATACTAATACAAAATTACTTTATTTAAAGTTAACTAATATTAGCAGCTTTTAATAAAAATACGACACAAACCGTCTTTGACAATACTGACCTCAGATCGAAACACGGCAAGTTAAGTAGGCCTAATGACATACAGCAATGAATCGCAAAGGGGAGTATGGAGGAAACTGAAGGTTTGCAGTGACAGACTCTCAAGTGTCACGGTCCTGCCTTCTTGTTCAAGATTTTCTAGTCGTGTGGCAGGATCGGGACAGAGCCCTTATGTTTAGTGTGAGAAGCTATGGGGTGTTTACCTTTTTGACATTCCATGTGCCTTCTCGTGTCTTGTCATTGGCCCCGCCCCTCTCGTTTCCCTTATTGCTTCCCTGCCATGTCTTATGTTTCTCACCTGCCCCTTGTTATCTTCCTTTGTTTGTTCCCCTATAAATGCCCTCATGTTTCATTGTCCTGTGCTCTTTTGTTGTGTTTGTAATGTTCCTGTCCCGTGCCTTGTCAATGGACTGTGAGTTTTATGGTTTACCCTGCTGTGTTTTATTGTAAGACGTTTGGTCGTGTTTTTTAGTTTAGTTTTGCTGTTCTTGTTTTTCGTTTTGACCCATCGAGGAAAGTGTTTCGTTTGAATTCTTGTATTGTTCTCGTGCCTGTTTTTCCCCCATCGTGGGTGTTTTGTTTGGTTTTATTAAAGTCTTTGTGTTAACCCCTTCACCTCTGGCTGCCTGCATTTGGGTTCTTCCTTCCGCTACTCCTGACACTCAAGACTCAGACTTTATTCCACATGTAAACCAAAATCGTGTATGTTCATGTAACAACTCCTTTATTATTTTGGAAACTACATTTAAAAACATAAAAATAGACCCGCCGTGTACTGTTAAATGAAAAACACAATGTAGCCTACAAAAACATGCCGCCAGTTGTGCCGTCTGGCTGTCAAGTGTTTCATCGCATGCGTGATACCAATAGTGTAGGGAAACCGTGACGTTTTCTACTACGTAATTACGCGCATGCGCAGAACGGATCGTGCAGGCATCCCGGATCGTGTACTGACACAGAGGTGGACAGTGAAAGTCGCGGTACAAAGGTACGCAAGCGTGGAACAGATCGTGCAGTGTCGTAAATCGTCGCAAAACATAATTATCATTTGCGCATGCGCGTTTTGTACTACGTCATTATGCGCATGAGCGGACGGAGGATCGTGCAAACTTTCAAGTCTCGCGTTGCTAGAAGTCTCAGTAGGGCTACAGTTGCCATTTCTTGGCAATTCTTGCCATCTAGCGGCCAAGAATTGTAATTGCATTTATGTTTAATTCGTTCAAATGAAAGAATGTTATGTATGGAAGTATTTCAATGCCATTAGTCTTTGAAGCAAAAAAGCATGTTGAATTACCACTAATCAAAAATAAATCTGTTGCATTACCAGTGCAACAGAAGTACCAGAAATACACATTTCTCCACTTCAAATGCTGGAAATGTGTATTTCTCCAAAACGCTATAGTAAAATAATTCCATATATGGTGTGCATATACTGTGGGATGGCCCCTACAGAAACCGACCATCAGTTTTTTCTACTTATTAGAAATAATGTTTCTATAGGCATTTGAATTTGAAAAATGTGTATTTCTCCAAAACGCTACAGTAAAATAAGTCCGGTTTTATTAAAAATGAGCTCATTGTTAAGCGTAAGAATAAGCAATCCAGCGTTCTTAATTAAACTTCTCTGCAAAAGTGTGTGTGGTGTACGTGCAGTTCTTGTCTATATTGTGATAAGATATTTGGTGTGTACGCAGGTGTTCAAGTGCTCAAACTCATACATAAGGCCCATAGCCCTTGCTAAGATCAGAGAAGTACATGAACTCTACAACTACCCTTAAATGTATTCCCTATACAAGAAAACTCATCAATATATTTAGAATACAAGAAAAGTCAATGTAGCAAGGAAGGCGGGACGAGAGCCGTGGGGCAGGAAGGCGGGGCCGGTGGCGTGAGTGATAATGAGTATCAGCTGTACGCGCACCGGTCCCGCATGCCTCACGGAGGAGATCGGGAGCATAAGAGGACGAGCGACAGGACTGCCGACGAGAGAGGACCGGGCCCGGACATTGGTTAAGTTTTGTTTATGTTTATGTTTGTGTTGCCAAATCAAAGCTTTATTTCAATTTATTGTTGTAACAAATGATCCTGTATCTACAGGCGTTGAACCCCACATCCTACTGCCATATCGCAGCGGACCACCGTCGCCACCTTCGTGATTTTAAGTGTGCTCATCTGTCCCTGTAACAGTCAAACAAGATTCAAGTGACCTCTGTGATTTGGCCTCAATACTGCATTTAAATGTGGAGGTAGTTACACATGTGTTGGTGTGCAAGCGTGGAACAGATCGTGCAGTGTCGTAAATCATCGCAAAACAGAATTATCATTTGCGCATTCTACTACATCATTATGCGCTTGCGCGGACGGATCGTGCAGGCATTAGTGATGGGAAGTTCGGATCATTTTACTGACTCGGACCTTTGAGTCTCGTTCAGCAAAATGAACGAATCTTTTTTCGAGTCATATCGTTCATTTCTTTCATTTTAGAAAAATATAATTAAAATGTTACGTTACTTTCCTAACACATCTACTACTTATGCAAACGTTGATCACATTACAAACAATACAAAACTATAATGCTATAAGAAACAGGAAAGATTAATTAATTGTTTACCTGGGTCTTTAGTCTATGATTAGCTCACCACACCACTTATCTGACAAGTCCTCGGGTTTGACTCGTTCATTCACGACGTGACAGCTTCGAAAGCTAAACCAATGCTGTCAGAGCCGGAAAGAGAATTGATTAATTCACCTCTCGAGTCTTCGGGCTCGAGTCGTTCATTCATCAAGTGACAGCCCCCTACGCTTTACCGATGCCTTCTGAGCCGGAAAGAGAATTGATTAGTTCACCTCTCGAGTCTTCGGGTTCGAGTCGTTCGTTCATCATGTGACAGCCCCCCCTACGCTTTACCAATGCCATCTGAGCTGGAAAGAGAATTGATTAGTTCACCTCTCGAGTCTTCGGGTTCGAGTCGTTCATTCATCACGTGACAGCCCCCTACGCTTTACCTATGCCGTCTGAGCCGGAAAGAGAATTGATTAGTTCACCTCTCGAGTCTTCGGGTTCGAGTCGTTCGTTCATCATGTGACAGCCCCCCCTACGCTTTACCAATGCCATCTGAGCTGGAAAGAGAATTGATTAGTTCACCTCTCGAGTCTTCGGGTTCGAGTCGTTCGTTCATCACGTGACAGCCCCCTACGCTTTACCAATGCCGTCTGAGCCGGAAAGAGAATTGATTAGTTCACCTCTCGAGTCTTCGGGTTCGAGTTGTTCTTTCTTTTGTCACAGGACCCATAGAATGTTGCGCAATGTGCATGCGCGACTGGACGAATCACTCCGCGAGACGACTCGTTCTTCCCGAGTCTCATTAAAGATTTGTTCAAGAACGACCCATCACTAGCAGGCATCCCGGATCGTGTACCAACACTCTGGTCTCATGTCACTTCTGTGTGCACACTATGGCTGAGTCCGAAATCGCATACTGCCATACTATATAGTAGGCGTAAAGCAGTAGGCGAACGAATAGTATGTCCGAAACCTCGGTCTTCATAAAACAGTAGGCAAGAATTTCCCGGCTGGTGCATTATTTCTCACGAGATTTGGACGTGCGTATACTACTGTTGCGTCCGAATATGCCTACTTACCTACTATATAGTATGAGAAAACAGAGTAGTATGTCCGAATCCTCAGTATTCATAAAAGAGTAGGTGAGAAATTTGCGGATGGCTTACTGGTTACGCCCACATTCTGAAGCACCCAGCGACAGATACTTGGGATACTTCTCTATCCCATGAGCCCACGGGACAGAATAAGTTCATACAGGAGCATAGCGGAGAACTGCGAGGCAGGTGATTTCAAAAGTGACTATTACTAGCCAACAACGCGTTTCTTTGCATTGCAGTCGCATTTGTTAAAGTGCTGTAGCGTAAAGTTAAACTGTAAGATGCTACATAGTAAAGTATATTTGTGATTTTGCTGTGAAAATGCAGTGTTTTAATATGTCTAGCTTAAAGGTGCGTTCCACGCACACACGCGTCTTCGAAGTAGACTTAACGTTACATATATTAAAACCAGACGCCTTTTAATGTCTGTGTAACATGTGACCTGTCATTTTCTCGATAAAGTATTGCAAATGAGCACATCACAACATGAAATACACATCACAGTAGTTTACATCTGTTAATATGTGGTACAAAGCATTGCTCACTACTTGCATAGATACATATAAGTAATGTAAATAAACATTTACTTAAGTAACTAAACATAATGTATATATTTTATTTGTCCATTACTGTTGATGAAAATTTGAGTCGAATAAACAGCAAGTTGTACCGCGACTTTCACTACTGTTCACCTCTGGTCTCATGTCACTTCTGCACACTATGCATTCTTTCAGTTCATTTCCATTGTCAGTTTGAAATACTCTGTAACGTTTCCCCGGTTATTTCTTCATGTAAGTGCAGATAGTCTAGGCAGAAATGCATATTATGTTCCTTATTGTCTTCTGTAAACACCATTGAAGGGATTATTTTCCTCATTTAGATTAAATAGATAGATATATTAGCCTATATAGACCCATACTAATACAAAATTACTTGATTTAAAGTTAACTAATATTAGCAGCTTTTAATAAAAACACGACACAAACCGTCTTTGACAATACTGACCTCAGATCGAAACACGGCAAGTTAAGTAGGCCTAATGACATACAGCAATGAATCGCAAAGGGGAGTATGGAGGAAACTGAAGGTTTGCAGTGACAGACTCTCAAGTGTCACGGTCCTGCCTTCTTGTTCAAGATTTTCTAGTCGTGTGGCAGGATCGGGACAGAGCCCTTATGTTTAGTGTGAGAAGCTATGGGGTGTTTACCTTTTTGACATTCCATGTGCCTTCTCGTGTCTTGTCATTGGCCCCGCCCCTCTCGTTTCCCTTATTGCTTCCCTGCCATGTCTTATGTTTCTCACCTGCCCCTTGTTATCTTCCTTTGTTTGTTCCCCTATAAATGCCCTCATGTTTCATTGTCCTGTGCTCTTTTGTTGTGTTTGTAATGTTCCTGTCCCGTGCCTTGTCAATGGACTGTGAGTTTTATGGTTTACCCTGCTGTGTTTTATTGTAAGACGTTTGGTCGTGTTTTTTAGTTTAGTTTTGCTGTTCTTGTTTTTCGTTTTGACCCATCGAGGAAAGTGTTTCGTTTGAATTCTTGTATTGTTCTCGTGCCTGTTTTTCCCCCATCGTGGGTGTTTTGTTTGGTTTTATTAAAGTCTTTGTGTTAACCCCTTCACCTCTGGCTGCCTGCATTTGGGTTCTTCCTTCCGCTACTCCTGACACTCAAGACTCAGACTTTATTCCACATGTAAACCAAAATCGTGTATGTTCATGTAACAACTCCTTTATTATTTTGGAAACTACATTTAAAAACATAAAAATAGACCCGCCGTGTACTGTTAAATGAAAAACACAATGTAGCCTACAAAAACATGCCGCCAGTTGTGCCGTCTGGCTGTCAAGTGTTTCATCGCATGCGTGATACCAATAGTGTAGGGAAACCGTGACGTTTTCTACTACGTAATTACGCGCATGCGCAGAACGGATCGTGCAGGCATCCCGGATCGTGTACTGACACAGAGGTGGACAGTGAAAGTCGCGGTACAAAGGTACGCAAGCGTGGAACAGATCGTGCAGTGTCGTAAATCGTCGCAAAACATAATTATCATTTGCGCATGCGCGTTTTGTACTACGTCATTATGCGCATGAGCGGACGGAGGATCGTGCAAACTTTCAAGTCTCGCGTTGCTAGAAGTCTCAGTAGGGCTACAGTTGCCATTTCTTGGCAATTCTTGCCATCTAGCGGCCAAGAATTGTAATTGCATTTATGTTTAATTCGTTCAAATGAAAGAATGTTATGTATGGAAGTATTTCAATGCCATTAGTCTTTGAAGCAAAAAAGCATGTTGAATTACCACTAATCAAAAATAAATCTGTTGCATTACCAGTGCAACAGAAGTACCAGAAATACACATTTCTCCACTTCAAATGCTGGAAATGTGTATTTCTCCAAAACGCTATAGTAAAATAATTCCATATATGGTGTGCATATACTGTGGGATGGCCCCTACAGAAACCGACCATCAGTTTTTTCTACTTATTAGAAATAATGTTTCTATAGGCATTTGAATTTGAAAAATGTGTATTTCTCCAAAACGCTACAGTAAAATAAGTCCATATATGGTGTGCATATAGTGTGGGATGGCCCCTACAGAAATCCATCATCAGTTTTTTCTACTTATTAGAAATAATGTTTCTATAGGCATTTGAAGTGGAGAAATGTGTATTTCTCCAAAACGCTACAGTAAATTAAGTCCATGTATGGTGTGCATATAGTGTGGGATGGCCCCTATAGAAACCAACCATCAGTTTTTTCTACTTATTAGAAATAATGTTTCTATAGGCATTTTAATTGGAAAAATGTGTATTTCTCCAAAACGCTACTGTAAAATAAATCCATATATGGTGTGCATATAGTGTGGGATGGCCCCTATAGAAACCCACCATCAGTTTTTTCTACTTATTAGAAATAATGTTTCTATAGGCATTTGAAGTGAAAAAATGTGTATTTCTCCAAAACGCCACAGTAAAATAAGTCCATATATGTTGAGCATATAGAGTGGGATAGCCCCTATAGAAACCCACCCTCAGTTTTTTATACTTATTAGAAATAAAGTTTCTATAGGCATTTGAAGTGGAAAAATTNTGTATTTCTCCAAAACGCCACAGTAAAATAAGTCAATATATGGTGTGCATATAGTGTGGGATGGCCCCTATAGAAACACACCATCAGTTTTTTCTACTTATTAGAAATAATGTTTCTATAGGCTTTCAAAGTTGAAAAATGTGTATTTCTCCAAATGCTACAGTAAAATAAGTCCATATATGGTGTGCATTAGTGTGGGATGGCCCCTATAGAAACCCACCATCAGTTTTTTCTACTTATTAGAAATAATGTTGCTATATTCAATTCAATTTTATTTATATAGCGCTTTTCACAATGTGCATTGTTCCAAAGCAGCTTTACAGGAGCAAATAAGAAAAACACAGAAAGGTAAAACACAGCACAGTGCATGGTGTTTATAGACCAAGCAAGATCATTATAATAAATAATATCTAATAAATAAATGAATAAATAAATAAATAAATGCAGTCTCCCGGTGAGCAAGCCAACACTGCACTGCTCTGCTGTGGCGAGGAACCCAAACTCCAATGCTGAATAATGGAGAAAAAAAAACCTCGGGAGAAACCAGGCTCAGCCGGGAGGGCCAGATCTCCTCTGACGTGTCATGGCTGCACTCAGTGACCCCGACCAAAGCCACCGAGCAACGTCCACGAAGAACAGGGAGAGCCCACGAGCCGCGACCCAGGAAGCCCCACCCGCCGAAACCGTGCAGGTCCAACCCGGTCTCATTCCGCGATCAACAACAGACAACAGAGGAACAACCAGGGAAAAGTAGTAATGGCATAATTAACTTTATTCCTCTGTTGTCCGACATCGACCACAAAACAAGACCAACCAGACCAGATCCACACAGTCCCAACAAATGAAACGCCCCGAACCACAACCAACAAGCCCCCCCACTCCCCACAACACCCACCCAGCTACCTCCAATCAAAGTCACTGAGTGCAGCCATAACTTCAAACTGCTGTCGTGTGATGTAAGTTTAGCATTAAATACCAAGTATTGTAAATTTAGCATTTATGTGACAGGTAGTCCGTCTTTGCTCTCGGCTGGGGATGGAATTGTCTGAGCTGGGCCGGCCAGATGGTCGCCTTTTTCTTGGGTGGTGATGGAATTGCCTTGGATGGAGCTGGATGGTCAGTCAGTCCGCAGGCTCTCGCAGGAGGATGGCACGGGATTTTCCGATGTAGCTGGCGTAATCTCTAGTTGTGGATGGGCATATGACGTTCATCTGGGCCTGGCGGAATCTCTCCCTACCTCGGGATGGGCATCCCGAGGCGAGGGCAGAAACAGAAAGAGAATAATTAGCGTAGCTGCTGTTCATTAGCTATGTATTAGTGAATGCTTGGCTGAAAAGATGTGTCTTTAATCTAGATTTAAATTGGGAGAGTGTGTCTGACCCTCGAATAGTATCGGGGAGGCTATTCCAGAGTTTAGGTGCTACGTATGAGAAAGCTCTACCCCCTTTGGTGGATTTAGTTATTCTAGGTGTTATCAAAAGTCTGGAGTTTTGAGATCTTAGAGAGCGTGATGGGTTGTAGTGTGGTAGAAGCTCTGTTATGTAGGTAGGGGCTAAACCGTTTAAGGCTTTATAAGTAATTAAAAGAACTTTAAAGTCAATACGATACTTAATGGGTAACCAGTGAAGGGTTGATAACATTGGGGTTATGTGATCGTATTTTCTGGACCTGGTTAGAACTCTGGCAGCTGCATTCTGAACTAACTGTAGTTTGTTTATTGATGCTGCAGGACAACCACTAAGCAGTGCATTACAGTAGTCAAGTCTTGAGGTCACAAATGCATGAATAAGCTTCTCTGCGTCAGCCACACATAAAATATTTCGCAGTTTGGCAACATTTCTAAGGTGGAAGAAGGCTGTTTTTGTGACATTTGAGATGTGATTTTTAAATGACAGGTTGCTGTCTAATATAACGCCAAGGTCTTTAACTGTATTTGTTGGAGTAACAGTGCAGCCTTCAACTTGCAGGTCATAATCCGAAATATTCTGCTCACGTGTCTTTGGTCCGATAAGTAATATTTCTGTTTTATTAGAATTTAAAAGAAGGAAATTACAAGTCATCCAATGCTTTATATCGTCGATGCACTCTGCCAATTTGGATAGTTGGAAGGAATCATCTGGTCTTGATGAGATATATAGCTGAGTATCATCTGCATAACAGTGGAAGCTAATTCCATGTTTTCTAATATATGCATTTGAAGTGGAAAAATGTGTATTTCTCCAAAACGCCACAGTAAAATAAGTCCATATATGGTGTGCATATAGAATGGGATGGCCCCTATAGAAACCCACCATCTGTTTGTATAGTCAATTATATTGGAATAATATTTTTCAAACAAAATGCTTTCAAAAAACATACTGTAATTAAATCTGTTCAAATCCATGGGTACTGTAATTGCAAACTGCATAAACTGTTTTAAAACTAACTGTTTTATTTGCAGGACAAAGGTCTAGAAGGCATTAAAATAATACATATTTAAGATACAGACAGAGACATTGGTTTCACAATATAACGTTACAGCAATCATAATGCAAACATTCGGAGAAAAAACCTGCATAAATTACGACAAAAACGAGATATTCTAAACGTAAAACAAGAAATATGTTATTGACAAGAGACGCGGATCATCTACATTTAAATAAAGCTTTACAAGCGGTGTTCCTGTAATTTACCGTAAACCACTCAATAAGCGCGCATCTGAACCTAAACGGCGGCTGGCTTGACCGTGTATTTTCAAACCGCGGCTGGCTTGACCGCAGTCTTAAACTGGACTATATTAGTGAACTAATGTAGGGAATAGTGAATGAGGGTATAGTGGGTGATTTCGGACACAGCCCCAGTGTGTGCAATCTCTCTTGCCATGTACTCAAAGGTACCTACTATTCCAACACAAAAACAGTACACACTATTAGGGAATAATATAATAATGCGAATTGGAACGCAGGGCAGGCTTCGTTTTTGCTCACTACCCATCATGCATTTCGAGAACGATGACGTGTCTGCGAGTCAGACCATTCAGACGGTGCTACGCAGGCAGAAGAAAAGAGGTGCTACGCAGGCAGCAGTTCCGCTAACGTTAGGTCTTCTGTTCGTAAATCACCAATGTCTGAGTTTTGACGCATTCCGTATATTTATCGCATGTAAATATCTCAACCGAATCCTTAAGTAGTCCGTCAAACCAAAATGTTCCTTTTCCACCGTGTTTGTGTTGTTTTGTTTTTGTTTTCGCTGTGTGGATCGCTGCGGGATGCATTTTGTTTCTATCTTCCTGGTTTGGCCCCGGTCAGCTTCTGCGAGAAAGACGCGAGCGGCAAAGACAGCGAAGTGCCAGACTGCAAAGTAAATAAATAAATACTACCATCTATAATAGATCGTCTGTGATCTAATATCACAGATTAAGTGAATTCTTGAAGTGAATTGCATGATGCTAGCTCGATGAGCTATTAGTGTGTCGGACAAGAAAGTGGTAACTGTTATCGCATTTATCATTACAGTGAGTTGAACAGTGTCATATTATCGACGCTAGTTCTCTAAATAAAAATATAATGGTATAGAGCTAAAACAAGTGCAGGTGTACAACACCAGTGACAGACGATACTTTAGCGATATTTCAGTTACATCTCCATTAATCACGAATTTAGTAGCCCTGTGAAACATGGAAGGTAGTTTAATTTAATTAGTTTAAATTTATATTTAGTACAATATACAAATAAAAGCGTAGAAACGTAATTGTGCCAACTGCCAATTAGTGATGATTATACAGTGTTACAAACGTGTTCAACAAATGACAATCTTGCTTCCAAATTGTCACAATGTCACCCTTGCATTTTCTTGTCATAAAGGGATAGTTCACCCAAAAATGAAAATCATCATTGACTCAACCTCTTGTCATTTCAAACCTGCATGAGTTTCTTCCGCGGAACACAAAAGACGATATTTTGAAGAAAGTTGGTAACCAAACAGCATCGGCACCCATTCACTTATATTGTATGAACAGAAAACCAATGCAAGTCAATGGGTGCCATCACTGTTCGGTTAACAACACTCTTCAAAATATCTTCTTTTGTGTTATGAAATTGACAAGTGGGTGAGTAAATGATGACAGAATTTAAATTTTGGGGTGAACTATTACTTTCAGGTGGATCCTGTGTAGTCGTGTACATACGGGTTTGTCAAACATGCTTGCCGTATTAAACCTGTAATTGTCTATCAGGGCTGCTACTAAAAATTCTCTCAGTGCTATCATTTTAATAATTTTTATAAATATAATAAATTGCACTCTATTATAATTGCATAATGTTTTATGCACAACAATAATGAGGTGCAAATAATAACGTTATCTGCCACTATTTATAAGTAAATAGCATCTACTTAATCCAAAGAAAATACAGCTATCTTCGGTTAGCATAAATAGCATATCGCTAAGAAATGCTGCTATTTACCCTTTAATGTAAACAGAACCTACTGCTATTTAAACTTAGTGTAAATAGCATCTGTCACTATTGTCACTTAGTGCAAATAGCCGCTGCCTTTTATATATGTCACCTGCTTGTTTTGCGTGAATGTGAATGAGCTGCACAGTTTAACGCATTACTACACGCGTGTGACGCTCGTGCATTTGTCTGCGTCTCTGTATGAGGACATGAACACTTTAACTCCATCTCCAGAGCTGATCTGAGAGTTTATTTCATAAGCATTTCACTGTTAGAGAAAATATATCTCAACCACACACTCTTTTCGATGACCCATCAAAATAAAAGTCTGGTAAACTTGAACATCCAGATTAAAAACACTGTATTGTATTATAATATTTACTATAGTAAATTTTAGTATTCTAGCAGTAAATTGATGAACTAAAAACTAAACTAAAAAAATAAGAGTACACTTATTTACTAATATATGTATTTTGAAAGCACCATTGCATCTGCAAAAGGAGGAATTTTACTGTAATTTACCATTGTAAATAATATAATGGTATACTGTAGTATGTAGACAAATATTTAATTATTGTATAGTAAAAGAATGGAAAACAGAACTTAAAACGGAAAAAAGGAACTTGGGAAAAAATAAATTATATGGCCCTAATTTACCCAACTGTAGCATTAATGTCCTTCGTTCATACCTGCCTATTTATGGGATAAACTATTTTCTAATATAACATCCATTTTATACTTGTGCGACAACTGTTTGGCATGTGCTACAAAACTTTAAGCCTCTGTAGCACCAGTGCTACGTGCAAAAAAAGTTAGCGTACTGCTAGCGTCTTTATACTATAGATTTACTGACAAGATAATGGCTCTGTTTACACCTGGGGCCAGTTGCATAAACTACTTAGAATAGACTTAGATGTTAGTCATCTAATATTTTTCTTCAAGACTGGTCATAACTTCTTTAAATCAGTTATATAAAAAAGTAGATTGGGCTAGTTGAAATATGAAAAGTAATACTGATTTGTCCTAAACTAATTTGTGTGAGAACAGCTGTTAAGATGCAATCTTAGCCGGTATGTTAAGACTGCGTCTTAATAGCTAAAATAAGATAATAGTAAAATGCATGATCTGTGTCCCACTGTTTTTGGATTTCATGTGGAAGATTTCATGACTATACATCAGCCTTTTCATGACGATGTCCATGAGTGAAAGATATGATTATTACAGAAATATAAATATACTATGGATGTTTTAACATTTTAACAATTACATTTTTTTGCTTCTCTTTTTGACAGTCAACCATTGAGCTTTTTGTGAACAGACTGGATTCGGTGGAGTCTGTTTTGCCATATGAATACACAGCGTGAGTATTTCTAGACATTAATTACTGAACCGGTTGGAACCTTTTTGATATTCTATTGTACAACGCTGGTGTGCAAGAGTCACACCTGTGGGGTTAACTGGTTGTAGTAATAGGCAAACCTTGTTATGGTTTGTGGGCAGTAACTTTCTAATGCCTTGGACTTCACAAAATCAGGCAGAAACTGCTGTGAAACAGAGTGAGGGTGTGTCAGAAATATGCAGTGAAAAGGATGGCGAAAAATGCCAATGGAGAGTAGTGATGAAGCTTCCCGCAGTCTGCTGTGTTTGTAAAGGGATAGTGCAACCATAAATGAAAACTCTTTCATAAACGTGTATTACTTTCTTTTGTGGAACACAAAATATATTTTGAACAAGAATGGTAACCAAAGAACATTGGACCCTATTGACTTTCATTATATGGACATCAATCCACTGAGACATTTCTTGATATTTATATTTATAATATAAACCAGCATAAGAGAACTGTATCTTCTTTTTTTTCCCTAAATTTTTGCTCACACAATAGTACACATGTACAGAATTTTTGTCACTACTCATATACAGGTTTTGAATGGCATGAGGGTGAAGAAATGATGATAACGTTTTTATTTATAGTTTATTTATAGTGCTTGCTCACTATATAGAATAAAGTGAATACAACAATTTCCCTGGCCATTTTTGCAGTCAGTTACGATCTGTTTCAAATCTCAAGATGAGACAAAAGACAGTACTAAGTAACACTGGACAGCACATCATGGCATTTAAAACATTGTTCTGCTAAGAAAAAATGATCTCTTGAAATGTTTCCTTGTTGTGTTACAAAGAGTGACAAACATCACAGTTAAAGCAGCTGTTCTATCACCTCCAGTGGAGCCGATTCATTACTAAACAATAAATGCACATAGACACATGGCTAGACAGATTTTTAAGGAGATTTTGTGATTGCTGTTTGTTTATTGTGTTTGTGTGTGGTTCAATTACATGGTTAATTCTTAGCTAAAAACTTTCTTTATGCTTTACCTTTTGTCTTGTGTACCTTCTTTTTCTTACTCTTTCTTATATTCTTTCAGGTTTGATTTCTGTGCTGACCAGTCTGAGAAGCGTCCATCTGAGAACTTGGGTCAGGTGCTGTTTGGCGAGAGAATTGAACCGTCTCCATATAAGGTGCAACACACACACTTTCACTGACTCTCTGTTTATAATTTGTGATGATTATAAAAGCTTACACTTTGAAATGTGTCATCTGTTTTTGATGGCTTTCTTCTTGTTATTTGCCTTCTAGTTTTTCTTCAAGAAAAATGAGGAATGCAAGAGTGTCTGCCTTAAACAATACAACACAGACAAAAAAATGGAGGATAAAGCCAAACTGGATTTCCTTAAGAAGGGCATGCTTCTCAATTACCAACACCACTGGTGAGGCAGCATTTCTCCTATTCCTACAGCAGTAACAGCAATAACATGGCTACACACTGTTACAGACGTGCTCAAATTTGTTGGTACCCCTCCGCAAAAAACGAAGAATGCACAATTTTCTCTGAAATAACTTGAAACGGACAAAAGTAATTGGGACCCACCATTGTTTATTCCATATCGTCGCTGTCGGGCGGAATCCTCGTATCTCCAAAACCATTATTTTTCAGGAAGTTAAAAAAACGGTGTATTTTTGTAGTTATTAAACATTGTATCGTTAAAGTTGGTATTATACCTTATATTGCTATCATATACTGTTGTGTACCAACATTAACACAACATTTCCCCAAAACCATGTTTAATCGGAGATACAAGGTTTATAACTTGGGAGCAGGGAGATATGAGATTACGCTGTCATTGATAAGAATGGTACGGACACAGACGTCGCTGCTGCTAGCAGTGTTCATCAAAGTCTGCGGTCGCGTTGAGCCTTTTGACAAGAGAAAGCTGAAAGAAAAATGAAAAGCTAATGATTGTGGTTACATACATCTTCCTAAACTCTATTTTAAACGTTAGAGCTATGAGTGATGCAATACCAAAATAAAACGTTAAACAGGCTGTCTAATATAGGCGGAAATTAATCTGCACGCAAATAAAGTCGGCAGTCGCGTTGAGCCTCTTGACAAGAGAAAAGGCTTCAATCGTTAACTAAAGCTAACGACTGTGGTTACATGCATCTTCCTAAACTCTATTTTAAAGGTTTAAGAACTATAAGTGATGTAATACAAAAAACGATGAGCTGACTAGGCTGTCTAATAGGCGGAAATTAGCCGAATCTGCTCGCAAATTTACCTTCGTGGCTCACGGGCTTCCTTCTGCACCGAAGCATTACAGCTATCGATTTTTAACAAAACAGACCTACTCAAATGTATCTAACCTAACCATTTTCACTCGTTATTGTCTAAAAAAACTTTCAATCATGGAGACGTAATGCCGAGAAGCTCCCGCTGAGTGAAGAAGAGGTGGAGTTACGAGACTTCTCAGACAGTTGAAGTGTCCAATGGAGTTGAGAGATTTGCTCTCAAGCTATTTTCAACACTTTAGATTGGTTAATAATTTGTAAAAATAACAGACCCACATGGGGACTGTAGTGTATTTCGGGGAAACTATGAGTTTAACCACAGTAACATACGTATAATTAATTGTGATTAACCATTAATTATTTTATACACTTTAACCTGATGCAGCAGAGCTAATAACAGCGACAAACTAAAATGTACTCGTCCAGCGAATGATCAGCAGGTCGTATATTAACTCTAAGAAATATTATTCCCCTGGCCTGGAAAAACAATATTCTTACTGTAGTACAGTACCACTTCAGAAATCTTAAACAAAATCAAGCAGTTTAAGTGACCTTGATATGTGATAAATAAACACAGAAACAATTCGAGCGTGGATACACATGCGGTTTATTTATCTACACTACGGGGGAACTAAAACCAACTACTAACAAAGACCAGACATTAACAAACAAACATAAAAACTAGTGCTGTCAATCGATTAAAATAATTAATCGGATTAATCACACATTTTCTGTGATTAATCACGATTAATCACACATAACAATAATATTTTAAAATATACTTTTACATTTGAATAATTTCACATTTAATCTTCAAATTGATGTAGAAACAACATATTTCTTTAACAGCGTCATTTTATGAATGAAAGAAAAGATTTTGATATTAGTACTGTAACTGATGTCTCTATTAAATTGATTATTTTAACATTAATTATAGCCATTCATCAATATAATTGAGAGCTATCATGAAATATACAGAAATTGAAGGAAGTTCTCAAACACTTTACAGTCTTTAATGCTAAATTATAAATTAAATGCAGAAGAATTCTCATTAAAGCTACAAAATCACATTGATTTCTTCTTTTATTTTGTTCTTTGATTAACATTAGTGACAGGAGTCACAGCAGCACGTTTAAGAACGTGGCCCCTTTAAGAGCTGTCTCAGTACGGAGATCTGACCGTCACCGCACTCCCATTTTCACAACTTTTTGCATTCATTTAAGATTTTATTTTACACTTTGAAGTCTTGCTTAAGAAAATGCTAGACAAAACGGGCTTTCTGACATAATCTTGTATGGTTTTATCCATTCAAGCACGAAAGAGAACTTAACATGGATGCGCTGTCTGACAGAGATTCACTGACGCAGCCTTCAGCCCATGACTGTTTACACCAGACTGGACCTCGCGTTGCGTTTTGCCGCGTCCCACAGTTTAGAAGCTGTCTATCTTCATTGAACACGTCAAAGCAACTGTTTAAAATCGCGCTTAAGTGGTTTAAAAGCCTGTACACGAATAAGAGCGTGATTACATAATGTAACGCTAGATAAAAAATGTCAAAACAAACGGATGCTGCGTTAATTGCGTTAAATATTTTTCACGCGTTAATTTGAAAAAATTAATCGCATGCGTTAACGCGTTAACGTTGACAGCCCTAATAAAAACATAAAACAGTAGAGAATGAAAGAAATAGATAAAGCAAAGAAAAAGGCAGTATTAAATCAGCTATTCACATCTGCACGAACCATCAAGGACAAATCTCCTTATTTAAAAGGGGCAAAGCTTATTCGCAACTGATTAGCAATAGTTCAGATACTTGCATTGGCTTCTTTGTTTCTCGGGACACATGCTGGCATGCGTATCAAAGGTTCCTGATGCGTTCAGAGCGGGCCGTGAGTCCGTTGATTTAGTTTGAAGCAAAACTGCCTGAAGAAAGCTGTCTCTGAGGAGAGGCAGGTCTCGAGAGGTTGACAGAAACGAGCGAGCGAACGCGCAGGAGCGCGAACGCACCCAAGCGAACGAACATACACAAAAGAGCGAGCTTTCCTGCGTGTTCAGGCGTTTTAACACAGACGGTGTCACGCCCCTCCAAGGTGGGCGATCCAATGTGATGAGATAGTTTTAGGCGCGAAAACATGTTTCTTTGTCCGGCACACTAACTCATTTGCATTTATGATCGCCTGGGAGTTTGGAGCAGGAATAGACTTAGAATAGAATAAAATGAGTATGGTATAAAATACATTACTGTGCTATACACCATATTCTAAGACATGAAAAGGGAAACACGTAGATATGAAACATGAAGGGGTTACAATTACATTGACCTGTAGTTTGGACAAGAATGTAAATATACACAGAATACCACTAAGCACATATGCCTTTGAGGTTATAGGTGAAGGAGAATAACATAGAGACAAGCATACAATGTGGAGATTCATGTGTATACACTTTAAACCAGTCTTTTGTGGCTAAGGAAAGAGAAAGAGACATTCTTTTGGAAGAATTTGAGGCTCTCAGTCCCTGGGGGCCACATGGCTTTTCTCACTTTGGTGAACAGTCCTGTCCTCCCCCAAGAACCTCCTTTGAAGTCTAGGGGAGAGTATCCGAATCTGTCCTGGTTTAGATGAAGGTGTTGAGAATAGGACATTTGGCCAGACTTGTTGGTGCCTGGTCGTAGTCCTGCTGAGAGGTTACTGTGTTTTACGATCACAGATGGTAAACTTTGATCCGACCATACCCTACAGGACTGACCAATAGCATCGATTTGTGAAAAAATATGAAATTGACAAAATTTGGACAAAGGAGGTTTCCGCCCGACGATATTTAATAGAAATCACACTTTGCTTTTGATTTTTTTATTCAACATAATATTGTAAATAATAAACCAAATGAAAATGTCATGGACAAAAATGATGGGACCCCTAACCTAATATTTTCTTGTACAACCTTTAGAGGCAATCACTGCAAGCAAACGTTTTCTGTAGCTCTCAATGATACTTCTGCACCTGTTAACAGGTAGTTTGGCCCACTCTTTGGTCTTCTTCCATGGAGCCCACTTTTGCTGACTGCGACTGATGTTGCGATCAGAAACTGACGTACCTTCACCTTGGAGTTCAGCTTGTATCTCTTTGGCAGTTATCCTTGGTTCTTTTTCTACCATTCGCACTCTCCTTCTGTTCAATCTGGGGTCGATTTTCCTCTTGCGGCCGCGCCCAGGGTGGTTGGCTACAATTCCATGGACCTTAAACTTCTTAATAATATTTGCAACTGTTGTCACAGGAACACCGAGCTGCTTGGAGATGGTCTTGTAGCCTTTACTTTTACCATGCTTGTCTATTATTTTCTTTCTGAGCTCCTCAGACAACTCTATCCTTTGCTTTCTCTGGTCCATGTTCAGTGTGGTGCACACAATGATACCAAACAGCACAGTGACTACTTTTTCCGTTTAAATAGGCTGAATGACTGATTACAAGATTGGATACATGTGTGATACTAATTAAAGAAACAAATTAGTTTGAATTATCATTATAATCAAATTATGTATTATCTTTTCTAAGGGGTACCAACAAATGTGTCCAGGCCATTTTAGAATATCTTTGTAGAATAAGCAATAATTCATCTCTTTCCACAGCTTCTTTGCTTTATTCTATGACATACCAAAGGCATGCACGTATACATGATACAATAGCTTTTAATTTCATCACTCTTCAGGAGGAATGAAGCATTATTTCAATGAGCTTTAAAGGTACCAACAAATTTTAGCATGTCTGTACACACCTTTCATAGTGAATTGCAGCATGGTTGTGAATCACAGCATTGAAAATACAACTGCACAATTACAAGTGTGATACTGTGTTTATGCACACATAAAAGGGCTAGTTAATAATAAAACATTATCACTGTAAAATGTTTCATATCATTCGGTATTGATAATTACGGAAGTTGTGGCACTCGGCCGCAATGTTTGCAATGCCTCCAGGCAGCTATTTCAGTCATAGCAAGACCACATTCCTATCTACTTGAATGGGGAAAGACAGATATTTCTGAAATCGCTGGCAAAAGGCAATTAAAAGGCATATTTTCAACCAACAATTAAACCTAAATTCAACTGTACCATAACGTTTGTTTCCTAAGATTAAATTGCGCTTAGAGTGAAATGGAATTTCAGTACTCTGTGTGTCCTGTACATATAGCAGAATTGACCATAAAGCTTGACTTGAATTTTTGAGGTTGATTCAGCTACTGCGCACACACACACAGGTTGGCAGATTCCTCCCAACAAGCTTCTGTGTTTAGCCCTGCTCCAGTTCCTTTTACTGGAAGGGGGAAACAGGCCTCCAAAACGTCCATTTGAGGGCTATATTCCCTCCCCATTCATGGTAATGGCGCATCTTGTTAATATTTTATCTTAAAATAATCTCATATCTTTAAGTATTCCAATTTTCCCCATTTTAACTTTTTTCAAGAAACTGCTGAATGATACTCTGAAAAAAAACACTGCACGTTCTTCACTCTTTGAAATAAATATATACTGACTCGTTAAAGTTAGAAAAGTTCTTCTGTAAAGTTATTTTTAAATGTCTGTTCCCTGTGTAATAAAATACCCTCTGTCTCAGGATTGTTGATAATATGCCGGTGACCTGGTGTTATGATGTGGAGGATAATCAGAAGTTCTGTAATCCTGGCTTCCCAATTGGTTGCTATGTCACAGAGACAGGTCGGGCAAAAGATGCTTGTGTGGTCAATGTAAGTAAGCCATTTTACAAAGCTACTTCAAGTTCTTCGTCGTGTGTTTAACCAGGGTTTCCGCGGGGTATTGAAAAGCATTAATAGTCATTAAATGGATTTTGATCAAATTAAGGCCTTAAATGGGATTAGAAAGCATTAAATTTCAATTCTGAAGGCTTTCAAATTATAGGAAGTTTTGAAGAAAAAATAATATTAACAATTTATTTTGATTGAACTTTACAAGTGATTTGCTGTCACAAAATTGTACATTTATGCGCTAAAAACACGGAACCAGTTTGGTAACTGCTTCAGGCCGGTGCGGATTTGTGGTAACGCCGGATGTTTGGATAGTGGTGGGATGAGACCTAGCAAAGAAGATGCAGATTGCGCAGTTTTAAAGTCAGACATGTCTCTTGGTGCATGCGTCTCTCCGTGCAGCGCGAGGTACGCAGTTTTAAAGTCAGACGTGTCTCTCCATGCGGCACATGTTGCGCAGTTTTAAAGTCAGACGTGTCTCTCGGTGCGTGTGTCTCTCCATGCAGCGCGAGGTGCACAGTTTTAAAGTCCGACGTGTTCTGCATGATTCTCTACAAGCTGCGCAGTTCTAAAGTTTAAAGGGGAGAGGTGTTTTAAATGACAAAATTAAAGATTATATTAGTAAAACCCAATTTGTGGCGTTTGCACTTTGCAAAGTACATAATAGGTTAAATACCCTGATTTGGTGGTTTATTTAGTTCAGAGGTGGGTAATGAAGTGCATTTACTTGAGTACTGTACTTAAGTACACTTTTTGAGTATTTGTACTTAACTATTACTTTTTCTGTTTACTTTTTACTGTACTTCACTACATTTGAATGACAAATATCTCACTTTCATGGATTAAAGTTCTCCGTCGCTACGATGGATTTCCGTCAATTGGAGCGAGTCTACGACGGATTTCCGTCAATTGCAGGGTTCCAGCCTGTCCTTAATGTCTTAAATTCAGACATATACACGTGCCTACAAGCACAAAATACATTTAGAGATTGCATAATACACACTGATGTCTAAGGAAGTGGCAATAACAATCTCCTCGAATGTAATTTGACGGATGTGTTTTATTCACATCAGACACAGTATCTGCAATGTAAGCAATTGTTAAGATCACTCAATTCTTCTATCAGGTCAGGCACTTACGTTTGTGTTTTTTAAGATAAGTGGATGAATTCACGTGATGTAAATCCGATAGATCTCAGACCGCGGCAGAAACAAACATGGCGGTGCCCGCTTATAGCTCAACTAACGCGATCATTAAAAAAGTTTTTAAACAATAAACACATTCACATGCACATATTTGACAATCGGAATGTCAGATATTTCATGACATAGTTAACAGTTTGTGAATTTTTTTGAGTAAAAAAGAAAAATTATGTAAAAGCAATGCATCAGTCATACAGCTGCTGTGGCTCTGCGGCGTGTCACATGATAAGCAGTGCCACGTCGCCATGGAAATGTTAAAGTGATAGGCTACCTTCTTAACAGCCGCCTTGGAAAAGCTAGTCAAACACTGTAGCTTGTCAAACACTGAAACGGGTGTCAGGTGTAGCCAAGCTTCAGGAATGTGGTTTCACAGCCAAAAGGCAGAAAAAGTGAAATGCACTCTCTGGAGACAAATACAAACAACATTTTTGGTCTTAAAGGCGGGGTGTCCTATTTCTCTTAGCCGTTGTTGATGTTCAAAATAAATCACCAAAACAAACACACCCCTACCCCCATCTTTCGCTTTCGTCAGCGCTGACATCAGCGCTCGGATCGACTAATGTCCTGTGCACTGTGCACCTTACTGCTGATTGGCTACAAGGTTGTTTTGGTACTCGGCCGACTCAGTTGTCTAAAGCGTAATTCGGAAATCGGTTACCCCGCCTTTAAGTGGTGCTTTTATTTTGTTCTTTTTTTCTGTTAATTATTAAGAGTTTCAGAAAACATTGTTTGGTCTTATAAGATAAATTAAAAAATGCACTGAAAAGTTATAGATGGTTGATTATTTGTCTAGGTAAGTATAATTTTTTCATAGATTAAAAATAGCCTTTAAAATACTGTCAATGCTACGTAAAGGGGTTCAAAACATCTCCCTTTAAAACGCTATTGGTTTCGACTATTTAGATAAAGTGTCTGTTAAAGGAATATGACAAGGCCTGAAATAAAAATCAGTCAGAAGAATTTTTTTCACTTTAATCCTTGCACTTTTGATGGCACAAAAAAAATATTTCCTTGGCCGAGCCTCCCCTTGCTCCCACGTTTGGGAGAGACTATTGTCAGTTGCTTCTAATATGACACACATGAATCAACTCACCAGGTGTGTTAATTATGGAGACATTAACAACATTTTGGGAGAAGGCTAATGAGTTCAGTTGTGTATACTTTTCCCATATCTGATTTACTTATTATAAGCAAAATATGTAATTACATTTTATCAGATTAATCGATTAATCGAAAAAATAATCGTCAAACTAATCAATTATCAAAATAATCGTTAGTTGCAGCCCTAGTTGGAATACGATGATTTTAAGACATGGTTGCAGCCCGTTCGTGGTCAACCAGGTAAGGATTTTGCAGTGTTTGCATGAAGAAATTTAAGATAGCTACGATGGGTGTAAACGCCGTTAAATCACATATGCAGTCTGATAGCCACAAATCGGCTATTAGGGTCACACAGTCGCAGCAATTTACTATGTCTAGTTACTTTAATGCGACCGACAAAGTACCCTCTGCTGCTACTAGTACTGCCACCACCACTACAAATATAATATTATATAATATTAATATTACTTTTATACCTATTAGAGTTTCTGCTTTACTGTTCAGACGATGGAATTTGTTAGCTGAAGAAGCTAATGTTTGTACTGTGGCAGTACAATTTACAGAAAGTTAGTTATGGCCTGATTTTTCACTCTGTCTAGCATCCAACATGTAAGTGATTGGTACTTTGATGAATCAGTATTGAAAGTGTAAATGTTACTGCTAGGGCTGGGCGATATATATCGCGGTTCACGTTAATTATATGTGTCTAAATCGATTCTGAAATCGATTCGATGTTTTATGCACAGCTCTTCTGTGAACTACGGCTCTTTGATCAGTAGGAAGTACTGCTCGATCTAAAATCACTACGAGATTGAGTCGTTTATAACGTACATTTGAAAAAGCAACACTCGTCAAACATCATCACTATACTGTAAATATACTTTATTATCATGAAAATACCTGAAAAGGTTTGAAGAACAGCGATAGAATATGACCACTGGCATTTCTTGGAACTAATTGTTCTTCTGTTTCTCATATTCGGAGTTTCTGCGCAAGAGCGCCCTCTGGCTTTCGGATGTGGTGGCATTTAACCGTAAGTCATTGAGAAACTGAGAGCATAAGAATCGCACGATATATCGCCCAGCCCTAGTTACTGCAAATAAATGTTTAAGCTGTCATTGGAGTCATTTATAATTCAGATTAGTCGTGGGCCCGTTATGGCATTAACCATTTTAAAAATGGCATTAAAAAAGGCATTAAAAATTATTAAATTAAGTGTGGTGATAACTGCAGAAACCCTGGTTTAACTTATTGTTTAAGCATTATTTTCATGCAGGCTGACTTCAACGACAAAGACACATTCTACATCTTCAACCATGTGGACATAACCATCTACTACCATGTGGTTGAGAACGAGGCTGCTGGTGCCAGGCTGGTTGCAGCTAAATTAGAGCCTAAGAGGTATTTCAGACACTACAAATCAACGTAGTTAAAATTTGTTTGTTTGTATACGGTTTCAAAGCAACAACATAAACAAATGTTACTGCGCATGCGTGCTTTCGTGGCCCGAACATAACTTCCACTACACATCGCAAACAATAGAGTTCCTGCAGATTATTTCTGATAACAAGCAAAAGAAACCGAGAAAAAACGTTACTTGGCTAAACTTGCCTCCCCAGTATTTTGAATTTAGACTGCGATACCAAGTTCAACCGCTAGATATCAATGGTCCCATACAGTTTCTTCAAATGCGTCAAACTTACAGGACCCATTTAACAAATTGTTTATTTAATAAATTTATTTTTTATTTTTCCTACTATAGTAGTCAATGATGCCCCAGAACTGAATATTGCTAACATCCTTCCAAATATATTCCTTTGTGTTCAGCAGAACAAAGTAATTTGTATGTGTTTGAAACAACTTGATGGTAAGTAAATGATGACAGAATTTTCATTTTTGGATGAACTATCCCTTTAATATAAATTAAATGAAATATAAATAGTTATATTATTAGCCACCAGCGAGACGAATAAACAAACACGAACCGGAAGTTAACTTCGGGCCAGGCGTGTGCGTCCAATGAAACCTTCTATAAACCAAAGACAGATGGGTGTATAGTGTATATGTTTGCAATATAATGCTAAGTTAAATTTTTTAAATCATTGATAACTAAATATGGATATTTGATGTTTTAACTCTGTTTAAAGCTATAAGCACACAAATGTGGACAAACCAGATTGCACAGGACCTCCCATGAGCCTGAGCAACAAGTTTACTGGAGAGATCAAGATTCCCTACACTTACACTGTCAAGTTTGTGGTCAGTCATTCAGATACTTTTCTTTCAACTTTAAATATATACATCAGTGTTGTGTGTGTGTGTGTGTGTGTGTGTGTGTGTGTGTGTGTGTGTGTGTGTGTGTGTGTGTGTGTGTGTGTGTGTGTGCGCGTGCGTGTGTGTGTATACAGTATATATATACACACACACAGACACACATATTATATAATGGCATGCCGTTCAGGAAATTAAAGTATTTATAATATGATTGGTTGAATATATGGAATAAAACTTGCATATATGGAATGAAACTAGAATTTATTGAATGAAAGTATGAATATATATGATTGGTTGAATATACTGTATGTAATGAAACTAGAATTTAATGAATGAAAATATGAATATATATGATTCATACACATATTATGTAATGGCATGCCGTTCAGGAAATTAAAGTATTTATAATATGATTGGTTGAATATACAGGTGCTGGTCATATAATTAGAATATCATCAAAAAGTTGATTTATTTCACCAATTCCATTCAAAAAGTGAAACTTGTATATTATATTCATTCATTACACACAGACTGATATATTTCAAATGTTTATTTCTTTTAATTTGATGATTATAACTGACAACTAATGAAAATCCCAAATTCAGTATCTCAGAAAATTAGAATATTACTTAAGACCAATACAAAGAAAGGATTTTTAGAAATCTTGGCCAACTGAAAAGTATGAACATGAAAAGTATGAGCATGTATAGCACTCAATACTTAGTTGGGGCTCCTTTTGCCTGAATTACTGCAGCAATGCGGCGTGGCATGGAGTCGATCAGTCTGTGGCACTGCTCAGGTGTTATGAGAGCCCAGGTTGCTCTGATAGTGGCCTTCAGCTCTTCTGCATTGTTGTGTCTGGCATATCGCATCTTCCTCTTCACAATACCCCATAGATTTTCTATGGGGTTAAGGTCAGGCGAGTTTGCTGGCCAATTAAGAACAGGGATACCATGGTCCTTAAACCAGGTACTGGTAGCTTTGGCACTGTGTGCAGGTGCCAAGTCCTGTTGGAAAATGAAATGTGCATCTCCATAAAGTTGGTCAGCAACAATACATATACCAGGATAAGACATTATCATTGTAATTTCTTTCTTACCTTGAAATGTAACAGTTACCTTTCTGAAATAAAACCAGAAATAATGACATATGTGTGTACATGACATACAGTATGTGTACAATACATGAATCACGTAAATTACATATTTTCCATTTAAAACAGTGTTTTGTAGTTTGCATCAGTGGATACTACCTCTAAACATTTCTATTGGTAAAAAATGGTAAAATATTGAATGTTTAGCCTCTAACGTCATGCGTTGCACTCGAACATTAGCTGTCTTCTTTGATTTGATTGGTCACCACAACGCCTCTGTAAACAGTAACTCCCGCCTTCTTACATTTGATTGGCCATTGGGCACCTTATTTTAACATTGAGGTCCACTGCTAGACAGCTGAGGAAAAAAGTTTGCAGCACCAAAAACTACAGATAGGCTTTTAGGCATTTCTATCAATTGTATTACACACCACAGGAAAAAATGTCCGTCACGGCGAATGCGTGAGGGTTGGCAGCCCTGTATTTGCTGAAGAACTGATTAGTGTGTCTGTGTTCAAGGCGGCCTCCTTGGGTTAAAATGATTATTACATTTAGGTTTTTTTTAAGAAATTAAAATATTTGATGTGTTTCTAACGACAAATGTTAGTAGTGTAAGGCTATTACAACATATTAAGCCATACATCTCTCTATACCCTGAATTCCTTTTAAAACTATGGCTATGTTTATGCAACCGGCCACAAGTGTTCTATAAATGATCTTATTACATTAGTGTTGCTGCAGAGCACTTGGTTTTTGTAATTTAACTGTTGGTTTGGTGTAGGAGGATAAACAGATTCGCTGGGCCTCTCGATGGGATTATATTCTTGAGTCTATGCCACACACCAACATTCAGTGGTTCAGGTGAGATTATGTCTAACACGGTACACAGGATGTGACCCTGTTCCGAATGGCTCAGTTGATTTGAACACTTTAACACCAAAGTTGGATTGTAAGGGCTGAGCCATTTGGGTTAGGGTCTGTATCCTAATGTGTAATTCTGTTTTTTAGCAAATGAAACATGCATAATATACACTCAGCTGTTCTGTTTTTCTTCATTAGTATCATGAACTCATTGGTGATTGTACTCTTCCTCTCGGGGATGGTCGCTATGATTATGCTTAGGACGCTACATAAGGACATTGCTCGATACAATCAGATGGACTCTGTGGTAAGTTCAGCCCTGTGACTTTCACATGTCATTGTCTGTCATACATCAGTCTCTCCAAGGTTTTGAGATCATAGAATTCAATACAAAAATCAAGAAAGCGCCACAATATTTGCGTCAGGTTGCAATTTTTACAAGTTGCTGCAGATTTTCTGCTAAGGGGTAGTGTGATGTCATCTTGTCGTGTGATGCGCATTCCGTCAAAGCGTACTTGAAAGTAATGCATTTCACAGTAGCTAATACAACATGTAATACAATTCAGAGAGTAAAGTCACACTAGGCTTAGTATGCAAAAATTTTACAGAACCCCCTGCATGTATAAGATTGTGAGATATTGCTATTATCAGTGTTCAGCTCTGCCCTACAGAGTTCAGTTGCAACAATAATCAAACACACCTGAAGCTAATCAATCCCTGTGTCTCATGCTGCTCAATACTTTACAAGGCAGCAAATTTCTTCGCAAACCTTCCATCAATTTTATTTATCCCTTCACCACACTAACTCAGTTGATTAAGTAAATAATGTTTTTCTCTGCCCAGTGATGCAATAAATCTGACACATGCAACCAGTTAACAGATCAAATATTCACATATCCCTGTGATCTCAGAGAAGAATGTTAGTTTTCAAGTAACCAACAGTTTAATGTTTAACAGTTTGTGAATGACTCAAAATTGTATCCTAATTTAGTTACTTGGTGTTTGGTAACAAAGGGCCTACTTTGCATCGGCAACACTGACTTAATGAAAAACAAGTAATTTATAAGAAGACAACTAATGGCACCTTTATTCATAGCAACTAGTTTCTAACTAATTAATCATTTGATTGTTAATGTCACGGATATGTAGCCACAGACAGGAGATGTGGAGAAATAATTCACCTGCAAACTAGCCGCTTGTCGGCGAAATTTGCCGTTTTGAATCCAAATATGCCATTCTTGTTAAACGTATAGATCCGAAGAGTTTTTACATCCTCAGATACAGGCAACATCATAGCATCAGGCACAGATGCGGCAAGCAAAGCGCATTCTAAACGTCATTTTTGCGCCCGAGAAAATCATTGCTGAAAGGGACGAACGCAAAGTGTTCTCAGATAAACAGAAAATGTTCGATCGGCTATGTTATGAGACAGTTGCCAATCTTCCTTTCGAATTTCCACTTCTCGAGCTCTGCCCTTCTAAGTGAGTAAGGCAGTTGGGTGTGATTGATATTCGTCTGCAGTTGCAGTCACAGAAGATGTAGTTTACAGATGATATTTAATCATTATTTTAGAGACTGATCAATTCACTTCAACTCTTTTTTTCTTTTTGAGCGTTTATAACTTGCATCAATCATGTCCTGCACTTTATCTCTCTTAATAACCCTTTCAACATCAGTCCCGCACTTTTTTTTACTCAATCCTGCATGTTTTAAAACTGAAACCAAAACGTCAGATGCGCAAGCGCTTTGCTTCCGATGGACACGCATACTTTGTATTATGAAAAACATAGGAAGGTGCCCCTCTCAGAAAACGTAGACAAATAAAGATCATTTTAGATGTTTAATTATGAATTGGGATCGCAAGACGAGGGCAGTATACTTATTTTTTTTATGAAAATCTAAAATTCGAACAAAATCCATATTTTTCACTTCTTTTTCCTGTAGCTCAAAATTAGACCATGCGCATTCCCACTCATTGTGCCAGCAGCATGGGTCTCATTATCTCGTCGTGGCATTATCTTCTGCTCCATAGGTGTCATGTGGTGCACTTGAAAAACTTGTGCAGGCCAAAGACTGAAGAAATACATTTTGACCAGCAAATTGTGGCTGTTGTGACAGATTTTTTTTGTGAAGTAATTATTGTCTTTTTTCTTGTCAAAGTGCGCCAGAATGCATAATTTACATGTTAAAAAATATATTATGGGCAGGATGCCCCCAGACCCATTGCACCGCAACCAACCCCCCCCCCCCTCGTATGGCTGTCACCTTTTTCACCTTTTCCTAGTTTGCAGATCTGAATTCAACAAACTTGATATTTATTAAACCAAACAGTAAATGCATGTGAATACCACTTAAACACAACATAGACGAGACAGGACAATGGTGTGGATGATTTCAGACATGAGACAGATGTGGGAGAGTGAAGCATGATAGGAGCCAGGGAGGTGCAGCCCGCACCGGGAGCCAGGGTATGGAGATGGTCACCATGGCCATGATGTCGTAGTTTGGCTTGGAGAGGCACTGGAGACTGGTGTAAAGATGGTGAAGGCTGCCGTGGCTGTGATCAGGATGTTGGGAATGGCCATGACGACCGCGACTTGGGAACATGGAAAGAGCTTCTTGTGGCAGATCCCCGTGTCTGCATCGAGGGCCTCCGGCAAGGCCACTTTAGCCTGGTAATAGCCCCTCTCTCCAAAATTTTATTAGGGAAATTCCAGAACATCCACGGCGCTCAGGCCGTGGTGGATTCTGGGCAGCACTCAGAAGTCATTACGGGTACGGGACTGAGTTCCTCTTTAAGGACAAGCAGCATGGGTTCCTGGTGAGGCTCGGGACTGCGCGCTTTTGTTGGAGGAGGCTTGGAGGCAACCACCGGAGAGGTCTCTGAGGGAACCACCGGAGAAGGCTCTGAGGCTGTGTCTCACCGAGGTTAACGTAGAGAGGGTTGAATTCTAGGAGCAACAGGCGCACCACAGTGATCTCTGGAGCGCATCAATGTAGAGGCTCAGGTGTGCAGCCACGTGGACCGGATGATGACTAATTTTATCCGGAATGGCCTCGTCCATATACAAACGAGAGCCATTCAGCACCAGGATAAAATATATAAACTCTGCCAATGGCCATTCACTGAACTCGGAGGACAGACAACTGAGAAATTCATCATCCAGTCCCATCAGAAAGCACCTGTTGAGCGAGCGGTCATCCCAACTCACCTGATGGCTGAATTCTAAAAAGCCCTCAACATACCTCTCCAACATACCTCTACAGAGATGGAAACACAGAATGCCCTCGGGAGAGACGTCAAGGGTAAAATCCATTTTGTAGGTCCTGTCTTCTGTCACAGATATATACCCACAGACCGGAGACAGGGAGATATAATTCAACAAACTTCATATTTATTAACACAAACAGTAAATACTTGAGAATTCCACTTAAACACAGCATAGACGAGACAGGAGAATGGGCAAACAGGAGTCAACAATATAAACATATGAAAACATATTCTACAATGAATAAAAACAAACAGAAAATACTCGAGTAAAACCAATATAACAAATAACCATATGTATTAAAAGCCGAGATGGGTTTTTAAAAAGGCTTTCTGATGTGAGATGGCAATGTATTCGAGAGAGTGGGGCCGGCCACTTCGAATGCTCTGGATCCCCTGATCTTTAATCGAGTTTTAGGGATCAGGAGGAGAGATTTTCCCTCAGATCGTAAGCCCCTCAGGGCGTAAGGGTGAATGAAGTAAGTCGGATAAATACGAAGGAGTAAGATTATTAAATGATTTAAAAACATATAGAAGCAATTTAAAATCGATTCTGTGGTGCACTGGTAGCCAATGTAATGATCTTAAGAGAGGAGTGACATAGTCAGATTTCTTGCAGCCCTTAAAAATCCGGCTAAAAATGCCCCCCTCCCCCCCCCTCTGTTGCTTCAGCGCAATGTGCGCAGCACACACACAGACACATACTGTACATACGAACGCACGCTACTGTTTCAGCTTTCGCGGACACGTGAACTGGCCAGGATTTAAGACGTCGCCAAGCCATACGGAATACAACATCGTTTGAGGGAAGGAAAATCTAATGTTTCAGTATTCACTGCGGTTATCCACAGTACAAACATGATTTTATCAGTGTACGACAGAGCAAACAGATAGCATTACCTCATGGCGTTAACATCATTATGTTCAGCTTCAGCAGCATATTATTTCCAGCTAAAATAGCTAAGTCTGCATATAGGGACATTTGACATACACCATTTCTGTCGTATAAAATGAGCAGCGCGTCTACACAATGTACGCAGCACACGCACCCATGATATTTATAATGATTATCTTTTGGCACTATATCTCTAATATCCGTCCTTATTTAGTGCCAAAAGCACTTCGTTAACCTTTTCCAAATCGCCAAAATAGTTCCGTTTTGTTTTTAATGGCAAATTATTCATGTTTCGTTTCATTTCGATATTAAGTTAATTTAGAAAAAAGTTTGGAGTATTTTTTTGTTTGTGGCTCACGTGCAGAACGCATAGTTTGATAGCCAAATGTGCTGGAGCACGAATTTGAATTAATGATGTGAATGACACTGATGTGAATGACACTGTTTAAACTGTTAAACTGTTTAAAATAGTTAAGAATAAATAAACAGTTAAAAAGTTATATTTCGTTTCGTTTCTTTATTAGGTTAGAAAAATGTTTTGAGTATATTTGTTTGTTGCTCTGGCACAGAACGTAGTTTGATTGCCTTTGCCAACCGCCAATTTTAATGATTTGAATGCATGATGGGCATGAGTCTGCTTAAATTCCTCCTTTAGCTTCGGCTGTCGCCGTAAGAAAAATAAATTATACGGGGGCGCGCCACACACGATTACATGCTGCCCTGTGTGTCACCGTGTCCAAAACTTGTCAATATATTTGGTTTGTCGGACATCAAGCAGCGCTGCTCAGACCGAGAGGCGTGTACCGCAGGAGAAAGCGTCTGTGATCAATTGCTCTCGTGTTAGGTCTGCGCAACGCGCGCATAAAGTTGAAAACATAATAAATCACAAACTTAACATTACTCTGTTGTGCTGAGAGAGTGTGCGCTTTTCTTACGGGTTAACTCTAAACAGTCGCTGCATCATAATAATGTATGAATGCTCTGGTCCGGATAGTAAAGTGATAGGCCTACTACCATGCGGGGGAGTGGGACAATGGCACTGTGAAAAAGGCCTGTTGCCCAGCCTGCGTTTTAATATATGGTAATATATAAATTAGTTCAACTGTTAAACACTTTTTTGCTTCATTTTTTGATGGCTCATGCTCTACATGTTTTTGACTTTTTTTGTCTGTGAACTCTCATTTTACCATGTGTTATCCCCATTTATCTCTATGGTGCCAATGATTAAATTACTACTATAGCTATTGTTTTCTTATAGATTGAGCCACTTAATTTTGTTCTTAAAATGCACCAGATTGCAGCATTTACCTTTAAAATATGCTAAATTTTATATATATTTAGTATATACTGCTTGGTATAGTAGTTTTCAAATTTGTATTATTCAGGGTTCGTACGGGTGCTTTAAATCCTGTAAAATGATTGAATTTGAATATAGTCATTTTAAGGTTAGAAAAGTGATTGGATTTGGGATCAAGTGCTTAAAACTGCCTAAAACTTTAATTTCGTTGCTTTCATAATAATTCGCAATTTTACGGAGAATTTTTCTTTTGAAATAAAATATACATTTTGCACATAACGAAAATACGAAAAAAATCGGCGCGTGGCTATAATGTTATCTGCCAGTCTTTTGGATGTGCGCCCTCTGGTGGAGCAGAGTAGGAGATGAAAATATGCCGGGCGTTTGCCGTTTCAATGCTCGTTGGCTGGAGGACGAACATTACAAATTATGGCTAAAACGTGGACCAAATCCTCGAGTGGCCACCTGCAAAGTATGCAAAAAGGACGTGCAGCTCTTCACCATGGGGCCAGCTGCGCTTTCAAGTAGGGCTGTCACGATAAACTGACGATAAATGTCACGTGATTTATGCACAGCTTTTGAGTGAAGTACGGGAAAATGCTGCTGCATCCGAAAGCCAGAGGGCGCTCTCTTGCGGAAACTCCAAATACGCACTGCAGAAGAAGACCCTTCTAGAATCTATGCCTATGGACATCTTTTTATCACTGTTACTCAAGCCTCATCAGGTATTTTTATGATAATAAAGTATAATGATCATGTTTGACGGGTGTTGCTTTTTCAAATGCACATTATAAGCGACTCAAACTCGCACTGCTTTTAGATCAGCAGCATTTCCTACTGATCCCAGAGCCGTGCTTCACGGACAAGCTTCGCATTAAAAATATTGACACATTGCATATCGCAGCCAGCTCGATTGCAATAGGATTTAGTGGTACCGCTATAAAATATCGTGCAGCCCTACTTTCAAACCACATGAAAGGTAAGTTTTTCGATTATTTCGAAATTTTCGATTAGGCCAATCTTACTTAAAAACTACGTCAAGTTGTGTGTGTGTGCTCACCGACTGAATTCTGCAGTGTCGCGAATTCTTTCTTTCATCAAACAACAAAGTGCTAATACGATGTTAACGATATCAGGGATTAGATTTTTTTCGTATAAATAAAGATTTTTTTTTTTTTTCTCGCTGGGATCACCCGCGTAAAGTGCTAAATGTTTTTGTGACGGGGTGGGGGGTTGGGTGCTGTGTGGTATAAATGGCGTAGATGCGCCATCTAGTGGCTGTGTATTGAAACAGAGAAATACATTCCTGTTTTAGTTTTTTAACACTACACATAAGTTTGAACAAAATACAATCAAGGGAACTTTTATAACGTAATGTTAAACAAATATCTTTAAGATTGAAATACATATGATAGATATGATAACCAGTTCATGTTTTTTCATCTGAACTGTCACAAATTTACAGGTGGGGCATTTTCCATACTGTTAAAACAGTACCTTAGTCTTATCTTAAAGTAATACTGACAAACTAAATATATCATTTGAAAGCTTACAACCTACTGTTCCCACATTTGGTGACTAATTTTCAAAACAAATTACATAGGAACAGTATTATATTAATTGCATTTTAATGAACAAAAATTGTTTTAAATTGAAAGAAAAACTTGATCGATTCTCTATTTGTGATGTGGCGGCAACCTATAATTCGCACCCATGTTCTTTCCATGTTTCTTTTGTGTTATTTTATGTGGTCAAATCATATCAATTACAAATAAGTGCCCACAGTACTGTATAGGATGTCTGCTTTGTGAGTTAAACGACAATTTGCTCAAGTCTTTTATGGAATAAATTTAGTATAGTTAGTATATAGTATAATTACATATAATTGGCATACAGTATAACTATGGATTATCTACAAAGGAACATACAGTATATGTATGTCAGCATGTAATTAACACAGTTGTAAGTGACTGGGAAAGTATAAAAACACACATTAAAAGTGCTTTTAAAGTGCTGGATTTTGATGTTGGAAAAGGTGTAAGAACCCTGATTATTAGGCTACTAAATGAACACTAAGGCTGCAACTAACGATTATTTTAATTGTCGACTAATCTAACAATTATTATTTTTTATTAATCTAATAAAGATTTTTCACTATCTTCTTTTAATTAAGTAGTTTTAATTTTAAAAGTAAAAAAGACTGATTTTTTTATGTACTTAAGCGCACTGTATTAAAGGTAAAAAAATTTTTTTTAAATAAACTTAGCTCTGTATACTGTGGTAGGCTATATGAGACCAGTTTTTTATTGCACTTATGTTTTTTGTTGTCCTTATGTTGTTCCAATTGCTACCATTGTTTCCGTCATCTGTAGGTTGCTTTGGATAAAAGCGTCTGCTAAATGACTAACATTTTTAAATGATTTTACATTTACATTTACATTGCTTATGAAATACTAGAGCATGATATATGCTCTGTATTTTTTTCCTCCAAGTAATATCCGACTCTATTTTCAGTCTCATAATGTAATTGAGTAAAAGTAAAAATACTACTATCTGTCTCGGTTTATTGTACAAAACTATCACCGTATAAAAGAGTCTAATGCAGAGTGGCGTTAAAGCGAGCACGCGCACCCTGAACTCAGAATGATGCGCTTAATGCATTCGCTTCGTTATTTACAGTTATGCGCATCCCGGACGCACAATAATGCACTTAAAGCACCTACTCCTGAAGTGCTAGGGATCATTTTTCTCCCCAAAGTAAATAATAGTTAGAACACAACGAGAAGAGATGATATGTTACATGTTTAACACGTAGTGCATTGCATGAATCCAACAGTTAAATCAGAGGTTTAAAAAGAGTTATTTTGTATGAAGATGCAAAATATTCAGACCGATTCCAGTGCTTCTAATAAACTAAGCTGCACTCAGCGAGTAACTCACAGTCTCTAGCAAAATACATTTTAAACAAAACCATAGACTATCATCTTGTCATTATGAAGAATAATGAAAACATTGGAACATCTTGGAAAGAGTAGCGTCCTGACCGTCACCGTACACACGCATGCTGACTGGAGATTGACAGACAGCACCAGCGGAGGTCAGAGTTTCTTAATTATGCTATATTGGTTTATTCCTCGCATAAAGCTATCGAATGACATAAAAAGTGCATTGGTGGTTTCATGATAGTTAGTCCTTTTTGAAGCTAGGGTCACAATCTGCAAAGGTTCACATACAGTAACTTACACTAGTACAATAGCGTTAATGTAAATCATTAATGTAAAGCGTAGTTTTAAAATAAAGTAATTTATTGTGAAAGTCTACATCTACGTTCCCCTCTCCGTCCGTTTGTGATTGCGTGTCCATGCTGTGATGATGGCATTCCGGGGGGTAGGGAGAATTCCTCCATCCATTCACTAACTTACTGTGTCCGAGGCTCTCGATCGCTGTTTGTCGGGTGGATTATACTTTCTCTTGTTGTGCTGATTAACTTACACACGCCCGGGAACAGAAACTGCTATTACAGCAGATAAACGTAAATAATACGAAGCGTCGACGCATTTCACGCACGTCGTTGCAGCCCTAATGAACACCAATACTGTTAAAAATTTATAGCAATTTATGCAAAAATTGCTCGAAAGCTGGCAGCCTGCAAGTTTCTTACCTTGACCCTTTCTTCCATATGGATCAATTTTCTGTTCTGATCACATCAGTCTGGGCAAACTACTAAGTAGGCACTCATCAGAGGCTGCATTTTTATGATGTCATCATGTAGACTTCTCACAAAGTATTTTACAGCATTTCAAAAGTGCAAAAATACAAACACAAAAAAAATATGAAGCCGTATTCATCAACCCTATCAAATACTAATGACAAAATCCTATTTTATATTTGAAATACATGTATCATAAAAATACTGCCCATCCCCTCCCGTCCTGCTTTGCATTGTACCACACAGCATTTTCACCCCTTGTCGCATATTGAGAAAATGTCCCGCATTTTCACCAGTCTATAGGGTTGTAGTTGTCACATTAAGAAACCACGTCAGGGCTGCAGACAAAAGAATCTGTTATGGAGCCATTGGCAAAAAAACAGGCGCCAAATTGTTTTTTTAAGAGCCACATAACATTAACTTAAATATTTCAATCACATACTTTCACTTATTCAGGTGATACAAAATGACTATTAAGTTTAAAAAACTGTAAATATTAAATTTATTCAACCAAAAAATTGGTAAAAATCAAATATAGCCTAAGCTTTTTATCCTTTTCAACTAACCTTTCGGCAACAAATAGCCAACTGAATTAACCAGTCTTACTAAATGAGCAAAACTCATTCACATCCTGCGTTCTGATGTGGTTCACTGACTTTTAAATGATTCACTGATCTCTTATATTCTGTTTAAATGAATCAGTTCAAAGGAGTCATTCATTTGCGAGTCGCTCATGATGTATGTCATACGCTGATTCAAGTGCACAGCTTAAAACATTATAGTGATGTACGCCATGTTAATTTAGGGAAACTTATGATGAAATTAAAAGTACTTGGATACAACAGAAACAATATTCACCTGAACAGCCGATAAATACAGCTAATACAGCAGCACACCTCCTAATGTAGCTCTTGGAGGAAATTAATGCAACTCTTCAGTGCCTCACTGTGCTAATAAAAAAACTGCGCCTCTATTGTGCCGCAACTGCAGCTCCAAATGTCAGTCCGCCCATTGAGTGTACGCAGTGTTTTTGTAAAGACACCTGACAACAGAGAGCAGATCGCTGGTGTTGAGCGTGCGGGAAAAAGTCCAGCTGCATCCAGTTTTAATATGAGTAAATTTGGCTGGTCGCCAGTGACTATCTTTGCAAATATCACTCACAAATTAATATTTTTGGTCAGCTACAGTTACAGTTCTGCTTTTCTACTTGCTTTTTTTCAGGAGGATGCTCAGGAAGAATTTGGGTGGAAGCTTGTTCATGGAGATGTCTTCAGGCCTCCCATGAAAGGCATGCTGCTGTCTGTGTTCCTAGGCTCAGGGACCCAGATCTTCATCATGACATTTGTTACTTTATGTAAGTGTATGCAGAGCTGACCGATAATATAAAATTGAAGCCCTAATGATTTATGATTTGAACGAGTTAAAGCATAAAGCAACCATAAAGCATTACAGTACTTAATACCGTTTAAAGTCATAAAACACAAGCACTATGCTTTTAAATCCTGTTTCCTGACATTTCTTCGACCACTGCATCAACATCACCAGTTTTGGGGCAGTTTTTACTCCCATAACATAATTTTTAGATGTGTGTGTTTGTCCAGACCAGCTGCAACATTTAATAAAAAGCGTCATCGTGGCTTGTTAAGAAAAAAACAAATGGTTTGCAAAGTTGCATTACGCCTGCTTAGGGCACAAGATGCAGTGCAACTTGTGTCAGCCAGGTTACGTGCTTGAGATTTTGGAAATAGAAATAGCAGTGTAATAATACAAGCTAGCAGCTCGACTTAAATAAAAACAAAATATATTACAGCGATTAGATGTTATGTGATTTTTAAAAATATGTATTTAATATTATAAAATGTTAGAAATCATCTCACGCACCGGATTGGATAGTTATTTGGGACACGTGTGGCCCGCGGGCTGTATGTTTAACACCCCTGCTTTAGAGGGATAGTTAACTGAAAATTCTGTCATGATTTATTCTCGCTCAAGTTGTTCCAAACCTGTATAAATTTATTTCGGTTGAACAAAAAATATATTTTGAAGAATGTGGGAAACCAAACAAATTTGGAGCACCATTGACTACCATAGTTGTCTTGATCCTACTGTGGTAGTCAATATTGCACCAGAACCTGGTTATAGTCATTTAATTTTAAGATACTTGATTTTTCTAAAGATCTTTCTTTGTGTAGCAGAAAAAAATGTATACAGCTTTGCAACAACTTCAGTAAATGAAAACCGATCTGTCTTTAAAGACATACTTTGGGGAAGTTCAAGTACAGCACTTACTGGGTGTGGTCGTTTTGGTTCATTTTTACTGTGCAGTAGCTGACACAATGTATGGACCTGGACAGTTGTGAAAAGGAGCTCCTCTTATTGGAACTTTTTTGCGTTTGCTGTATCTGCACCTTTTGAATATGAGTTGATAGAATTTTAATGGACCTTTTTGAAGAATTTTCAAAGATACTACTAGGGATGTAACTTCGGCTGCACGATTAATTGCAATTCCCATTCAAATCGTGATTAAATCAATATGGCTATCGCAATTGGGAAATCGCAATTTCACAGCTGCAATTATGTTTTATGCACAGCTTGTTCATGAAGCACGGCTCTGTGATAAGTGGGAAATGCTGCTCCATCTGAAAGCACTGCGCGTTTGAGTCGCTTAAAACCTGCATTTAAAAAAGCAACACCCGTCAAACATCATCATTATAAATATACTTTATAATCATGAAAATACCTGAGGAGGCTTGAAAAACAGTGATAGAAAGATGCCAGATGCTGGTAGACGTGTGGTACTTCTTTGAAACATGTATAGTAACCATAATCCGATTAAGCTATTTTTAGTAAAACCACAGTAACTAAAAATTTACCATAGTTTCATTATAGTAGCTATAGTTTATGTTTGTAGTTGAACTATGGTAATACAAATGGTAATAAATCCAACAAAAAACATGGCTTCTACACTTTACTATATACAAGAACCTTACTACTTATTGGTAAATTGCTGCTAAAACTGGTAAAGGGAATATACAAAAACAAAACACTACTAATAAATACATATAGGCCTGGGGGGCTAATGAGGATTATGGCTCTCACTGTGCTTCGCTGTAGTCCCAAAGCCTTAGAAATGGCTTTGTAACCCTTTCTAGACTGATACATTTCAATTAGTTTGTTTCTCATCTGTTCTTGAATTTCTTTAGATCGCGGCATGATGTGTTGCTATTTGAGATCTTTTAGACTACTTCAGTTTGTCAGACAGGTTCTACTTAAGTGGTTTCTTGATTCAACAGGTCTGGCAGTAATTAGGCTTGAGTGTGGCTAATTTAACTCAGTTATTCAATTAATCACAGTTAATTCACGATTTACCAAGGGGGCAATTACTTTTTCACATAGGGTCAGAAAGTTTGGATTGTTTTTTCCCTTAATAAATAAAACCATCATTTAAAAACTGCATTTTGTATTTTGTAGCGGTTTTAGCTAGCGTTATTATATTGATGAGCAGAGCTCACCAAATATGGTTCTCCACCAGATCTTTCAAGATCATATCCATGAAATGAGTTATTTAAAACATCCATTTCAGTCAAGGAATTAGTTTAGTTTAGTTTAGTTTAGTGATCAAATATACATATTTTACGGTCTCTGATTAGTAATATAAAGCATAACAATACTTGTATGCATTCGTCCAGCAAATGCCTCAATGATATTATATACTTTACATTATCTCATGGCCATAAGTAACGTGACTTTACCAAACAGGATTTAGAGCAAAGGTAGCGTAAATCGAAACGCAGTAAAAGGGACCAAGTCTGTGAGTGTGAATACAGAAAACCCATCACAAATGAATATATATGGTTGTTTATTAAACTCTACTCTACATGATAACAAAAACAATGACGATCGCATAAAACAAACAAATACATGAAACACAAATGCGCTTGGAAGCGCGGAGGGAGAAAGAGTGAGAAGAGCGAGAGAGAGAGAGAGGGCATGGCAGCGATTTCTGGACACCAATAAAAATCATCTTTAACAAAGAGGCACAGACTTAACGCAGCTATTCTATAAATAGAAACGGATACTTGCAAGCTCTGTGCTGGACCGATATCCGTATGCGCGTGTAGAGATGGAATTGTTCAAAAGGTTTCAGAAGGCAGTCCTGCCGAAAGTTGCGGGCCTCGTGATCGGCCCGCATGGCTTAACCACGTGTCCATAGTCCATTGTTCCATCCCTTTCCCCAGGGGGGGGAAGGGCAGTCTCCGAAGAGACCGGAGGAAGAGACGAAGCCGGAAGAGAAGAGAGGACGACAAGACAAGAGCAGGTTTTCAGAGCAGGCTCGATATTTAACCTCATGAGAGGGCATGCCCACCTGAGTTTGAATCGACCAATCAGAGTTGAGCAGGGAAGAGGTTCTTTGTCCACTCAACAGCTAATTTTCATCTTTATGACCTCCTGGCAACTTTACAAAATATCATTCCCAATAATAACATAATGAAAAGAAAGTGTTCTATGGTCACACAATGTATATATACAAGGAGGAATTGTAAAGACAAACATTTAGATATAAAAAATGGACAGGTTTGAATGGCAACAAGTCATGATTCATTCAGATGGAACGCATACAAACAAAGCCTGAATTAAACTTGTATATCTAACTGTGACAGACTATTTAAAATGGCACGAGCGCCAACACACAACCTAGATAGTTAGATATATGTATAGAAAAGGACAGTTTAATCACATAAGTTCCTATTGTCAGGGACATTTCTCTGGTTAGCCTCAGATGTTAAGTTAGAGATGAGACAGAGACTTCTCACCAATGCTTTGAAGCATAGGTGTCGTAAATATCCAACAGAGAGACAAAACGTTATCAAAACTCTAAAACCAGACCCCTGGAGCCAGGTTTTTGCTATGGTCTTTTGATGATGATGTCAAAAGAAACCAGGACAAAAGGGAGTGGGGGTTGATGGCTCTTCTTTCAATGACTCCGACTATTTGGCTTATGCTAGATTCTCTACAATTTACTCTGGTTTTCTTTGAGTACTATTAAAATTTGTTTGATGATCTGAATCATTTAAGCATGACAAATATGCACAAAAAAAAATCTGGAAGGGGCAAATACTTTATCATAGCACTGTATTTGACAAAAAATTGAATTTAGAGATTTTTATTTTACAAAGAAATGTGCAACATTTGAGAAATAAGGAAAGGGCAGTTGTTTATTTCTAATTTGTCTCAACTCAGCTGAGTGAATCGTTACGTCCCTAGATACTACATTTAAACAGAATTGCATAATAAACTGACCAGTCTCTCTTTCTTCCTGTAGTTTTTGCATGTCTGGGTTTCCTATCGCCTGCTAATCGCGGAGCTCTAATGACATGTGCAGTGGTGCTTTGGGTGCTGCTGGGTACTCCAGCTGGTTATGTGGCTGCCCGCTACTACAAATGTAAGTACACCCCAGGGATTTGACCTTCAATCCCTGTTCCTCCCTCTATTATGGCTGTCTTTAGTTTTAACAAAGTGTGTCTTTTACACAAACACCAAACTTTTTTCGTTTAGTTGTGCTCCATGGCTTGCAGAATACAATAAAATGTTACTCTCATTTCCATAAAAGCCACAGTTGCATAAAAGTCTAATGGATTCCCGATTTAGATTTATTATGAAGCTGTTACTACAGAAAAACAGTGATAACACTGATGTCATTTGAAGCATGTGGGTACTATGGAGGACCAATAGTGCCGTTTAGAAATAAAATGAAAAATCAATTGACCAATTTAAAAATTAAAACAAAAATAAAATATATTTTAAATATAAATAAATAAATCACTTTTTAAATTGAAATATAATAGGCTTTTTTTTAAATGGTTTATTTAATTTGTGTTTTAAAACTTAGTTTAATTGAATAATAGAACACTAAATTAAACATATATTTTTAAATGTATAAATAAATAGATGCATTTAAAACTGTTTATTAAATTTATGTTTTAAAACATAGAAAAATAAAACAATAACAAGTTTAAATGCACATTGAAATGTCTTTTTAAAAAATCATTTGCCAAATGCTTTTCTCTCTCTATTTGCCAAATGCTTTTATTTGTAGTTTTGCCAAATGCTTTTCTTTATCCATTTGTCAATTGAGTTAAAAAATGCCATTGGACAGTACACACGTGGGGGCAACCAATCAGCTTTCGGCTCAGTTTTAGGATGCACCCCTCTCCCACACGTCATACAAGGTAAAAGTAAGGTGAAATTTCATTGGACAGAATGAAAGACCTACCGCCATTAAAACAGTAATGTTATACCTTTTACTTGCGCGCCATAACTACATAACATGGCAAATTAAACAGAAGTTAATTTCAGACACTGCATACAATGGCAAGAAAAAATATGTGAACCTTTTGGAATTTCATTGTTTTCTGAATAAATTTGTCTTAAAATGTGATCTGATCTTCATCTAAATCAAGGGTATTGACAAACATAATGTGTCTAAAAATAACACAAAAAATTCTGATCTTTCTTGTCTTGAACACACTCATTCAACATTCAAAATGGCAGTGGAAAAAGTAAGTGAACACTTAGAATTAATAACTGGTTAACCCCCCCCCCCTGGCAGTAATAACCTCAACCAGGCACTTCCTGTAGCTGTGGATCAGACCTGCACATCGTTGAGGAGGAATTTTAGCCCATTCTTCCTGGCAGAACTGCTTTAGCTCTGTCATATTTTTTGGACGTCTTATGTGTATGGCCCTCTTCAAGTCAATCCTTAGCATCTCTATTGGGTTGAGGTCTGGGCTCTGACTTGGCCACTCCAAAAGGCGGATTTTGTTTTTCTGAAGCCATTCTGTTGTGGACTTGCTCCCGTGTTTTGGGTCGGTGTCCTGTGGCATCACCCACCTTATACACTGTTTCAGCTGACGTACAAACATTCTCACATTATCCTGAAGAATTGTCTGATATACTTGGGAATTCATCTTCCCCTCAATGATTCCAAGCTGGCCAGGCCCTGATGCAGCAAAGCAGGCCCAAATCATGATGTTTTCTCCACCATACTTTACAGTTGGGATGATGTTTTCATGATGATATGCCGTGCCCTTTCTACGCCAGATGTAGTGCTGTGTGTTTTTTCCAAATAGTTCAATCTTAGCTTCATCAGTCCACAAAACATTTTGCCAATACAGCTGTGGAGTGTCAATGTGCTCTTTTGCAAACTTCAGGCATGCAGCAATGTTATTTTTAGTAAGCAGTGGCTTCCTTCGTGGTGTCCTGCCGTGGATACCCTGCTTGTTCAGTGTTTTACGTATTGTAGACTCATGAACAGAGATGTTAGCAAGTTCCAATGATGCCTTCAAATCTTTGGCTGTCATTCGGGGTTGTTTCTTTACCTCATTGACGAGTCTTTGTTGTGCTCTTGGTGTCATTTTGACTGGGCGCCCACTTCTTGGTAGAGTAGCAACAGTCCCAAAGTGTCTCCATTTGTAGACTGGTGCATTTTTAAAGTCTTTGAAATAACTTTGTAACCGTTGCCAGCTTTATGTAAATCAACAATTCTTGATCGTAGATCCTCTAAAAGCTCTTTTTGGCGAGGCATGGCTCATATAAGCGTGTTCTTCTTGTGCAGAGCAAACTCCAAAAGTTTGAGGGGTTTTTATCAGTCAAAGTAGCTGTAGTCCACACCTCCAAACTTATCCAAACTTACTCCAATTAGCTTTTTTTTAGGTCATTAACTCAAGGATTCACATACTTTTTCCACAAGCACTACGAGTTTGTTTTGGTTGTTCTCAATAAAGACATGAAAGATAAAAAAAATGTTGTGTTATTATTTTTAGACACATTATGTTTGTCAATACCCTTGACTTTTTTATGACAAATTTATTCAGAAAACAATGAAATTCCAAAAGGTTCACATACTTTTTCTTGCCACTGTATGTGAACAAGCATACAGACAAAACCCAAATTACTCTTTATCAATCTCACACACAAACTCCAGCACAGAGTGATCGAAGTTCAGCGCGTGAGAGGCATGGTCGCGCTGTTCTTCTACAATGGCGAGAGACAGAGCTGGACATCCTCACAGAATTTAAAGTTATAAACTGAGTTCAGCGTAGGCTGTACCCACAATGGCCTCGACACTTAACCTATCGGCTCACTAGAGATTCCAAGATGTTGTAATCTGTTGTTATTGATGGCAGAACGAAAACGCATTGCTGTGAATCAGGGGTATAGTAGAGATGAGGATGAAACTCGGGTTGGGATTGTAATGCTGCCAGGAAAGCTGCAATCCATTTTCATTTACTCGACTCAACTTTTATTTATATAGAGCTTTTTACAATTTTCATTGTTACAAAGCAGCTGTACATGAAAACATGTTAACTATAAGCAATACATTAAAGGCGGGGTAACCGATTTCCGAATTATGCTTTAGACAACTGAGTCGGGCCGAATACCAAAACAACCTTGTAGCCAATCAGCAGCGAAAGATGGGGGTAGGGATGGAGGTAGGGGTTGCCCCCAGCGAGCAAAACGAGTGCAACCAGTGTGCAAACAGTGGCGAAGAACCCAAAACTCCATTGGAGATGGAGAACCCAGGCCCAGCCAGGGGAACCATTTCTCCTCTGAGACTACTGCTGCATCTCTACAAGCTCGACAGTGCTAACACAACTAGGCTAAATGAACCAAAACAATAAAAAAGATGATGATTAGATGATTGATTTAATATTATCTTAATATTCTAATAGCTAATTACAGTTGCAATTTTGTTGTGTAGTGGGGACATGTCAGGTCCACGCCTCCCTCTTTCAGCTCCACCATCTGGACTGGTTACAGATCTCGGAACAATGAGAAAAGAAAACTGAGAGCAGAATACCGTTCTACAAGTGCATCAGTTGTTATAGGAGGTGTTCCTGGCAGAGGTGGAAAGTAGGCATGTGCCGGTATCAAATTTCCATGCTGCGATTAATTGATTAAGGTTTCATCGCGGTAAACGGTATTATCGCAGTATTCAATTCTATGAGAAATGAAGGTTGAAAATATAAACCAACTTCAGTGTTTTCCTCTTGATAACAACTTTATTTTAAATAATAAAGAGAACCTCAAACATTTAAATATAAATAAAACAACACACAGTAATGATGTATAAAGTGAGTTTATTCAAACAGAATAAAGTGCAAACTGCAAAAGTTAACTTTTGTTAACTGCTTTTAAATATACTTATGTCTGTACAATAGGGGTGGAACGGTACACAGAAATCACGGTTCGGTACGTACCTCGATTTTGGGGTCACGGTTCGATACGGGTTCGGTACAACAGGAATAAGCAACAAATCCCCAGTGCTTGCTTTTTTCTGTTTATTTTGAACAGGCAGTAGTGTTTGGTCACAATCAGCTACAGAACTGAAAATATGAAAGTACAAAATAAATATAATAATGAAAAGAAAAACCTTTTAATTAGGAGACTATATATTAAACTTTCAAAGGTTAAGCCCAACCCTCTCCTAAAACAACAGAAAAACATCAAATTAAATTTGTTGTTAATGCAACAGCAGGTGCAGTGGACAAGTCGTGTTCAATCAATGCTCTCGTGCGTGTGTATAGAGAAGGGACCACGGACTGCCTTATGTGCGCACGAGATGGGACAGTGTAACGTGGCTCGAGCACATTTAATAAATACTTGAAGCCGGGATCCTCTACTACTGTATATGGGCGCATTGCAGATGAAATGTATATGCCAATAGCCTCCGTAATAGCTTTGGTCCTGTCTGATCTCACATCTAAAGGCTGCTTAAAAGATGCAGGGATTAGTTGATGCACTACTGTAGTCTTTTTTTGCCTAAAACCCATTGCACATTGAGTCCAAAATTTGCGTCCGAAATTTCCACACGTTAAAAAATAAACATAACCTCACGTTGTGTCAATCACATTTACACACTGCCTCCGATATTTTCGTCCGTCATAAAAAAATTCGGACCGGGTTCGATTTTCTGCGTTTTTCACATCCGTCAAGCATTTTGAGTGGCCGTTTTTAACAATTCAGAGACACCGTACAAACGAGAGCCAAATACGAAAAAACGCATACGACAATTTCGGACTGTATGTGCAAAGACCTTATCTCCGGTGACTGGCACATCTGGATGATGTCGTCTGATATGTGTTAGCATATTGGTCGTATTTCCACTCACTTACCATACAGTTGCCTTACAATGCCGACACACCGTCGTCGTCCTATCGACGACTCGCTCTCCTTTACTGCCGTACTTCACAGGAAACCCGAAACTTTCCCACACTACGGATTTAAAACAAGCAGACGGGTCTTCAAGCTCTTGCGTGCTGTCTGAGCTTGCCATTCTTATTTTCGATGTATAGCAGATATCTTCTTCTGCTTTTCCCTGTTGTGACAGTTAGCGTTGCATTATCATGCGCGCCCCCTTCTGGGCGCCTGTGACTGACTGTATTCGTCGTCAGAGTATATGAACCGGACCGTGACGCCTGGACCGTGACGGTTCGGGACGAATACATGAACCGTTCCACCCCTACTGTACAACGCTAGTACTACAATTCATGTTATTATTATTATTATTGTTTGAATGCCAAGCCAGTGTGTTAACTATTATAGCAAGCTAAACATTTATAAACAGTAAATTCACTCGCACTTTGTGACAGTGTATGACTTTATTGTGTTCCATCAACGTATAATTAAAATAATTATTCTGCCACACTGTCAAATTTCATTACTCGGCTTACTTTTAACCCAAAATATTTCCAAACCTCAGACTTCACCCTTTTAGAAGGGGGATAAATCGTCGGCAGCGTTCCTCCTCCTGCCATGCTTCCTCTCCGTGTGGTACTGTTTACATCAGAGTGCGCACGCGTCTTTTGCTCAGCAGCGCGCGCACACACACATGTAGGCATCTCCACATGGGGAACGGGATCGTTTAGATCAGAGTGTGCATTCCTACGCAGCATACACGCAGTGTACTTTTATCCGGTTGATGAAAAATAAACAAATACACGTTCTAAAAAATCTATATATTTTCGCGGTATTTGAAAGTGCCCGCGATAACAACATTGTGCTAATCCATTACCGCAATTAATCGCAATACTGAATATCGACACATGTGGAAAGTAACGATTTACATTTACTCACATTACTGTATGGAGTAGGTTTTTTGTGTACTTGTACTTTTTTAAGTAGCTTTTAAAATCTGTAATTTTACTTGTACTTAAGTATGATTTGTGTGATGTATTGTACTTCATTATATTTAAAATCACATCCGTTACTGAGTAAAAAAATAATGAAAGCGCTGCAAGGAAAAAAACGCGACTGTAAATTACTCCAGTGAATAATGGGCGCGAGTATGAGTTTGCGCCGATGCCAGAAGAGCGATGGAGACGGAGAAGTTAGACATCGTTATAGTGCAGCTGTCCTAAGGTGAAACCCTACGAACCCTAACCGCTGAAGACAATGAAGTAAACCCCTGGCCATATTTAAGCAACCATTTCAGCTTCAAGACAGGATTATGGATGCTGTGCAAACTAGCATTTTATAAAATCCTAATGTGCAAGAATAGAGGTAAGATAATAATATTAATTATTATTATTATTAAATAATATTTGTTTAAATACTGCTCGTACCCTTGTTGCATTGGTGACTAATAAGAAGTTTGAACTGTGTAGTAAAAGTCAAAATGACATTGGATCATAATGCTTTATATTGTAAGTGTTTAATCTCGTTTTATAGATGCACGGTTCACTAATGTGTCTGCACTACATTTACGCAGTGTGAATGGAACCGAACTGAACAACTTCTGCTTTAATGAAATATTTAAACGTGCATCATATGTCTCTCTCTTCTGTAAGTGCGGTGCAAGAAAGTCATATGAAAATGTGTTTGCTATTTCATGCATTTAGAAAAGCCTCGCAGCCCTGCCGGGAAATGATTGTGTTGCCAGATCATATTGTTGAAAAGAACAGCACACAATGACAAGCCCAAAATAAACCTACAAATCGACAAATTTAATAAGGCAAAAAACCACTACGCACAACTATTCACTTTATTAACTATATAATGTATCTGCGGCTTCATAAGAAAAGACTAAACAACAAATACGAAGCTCTTAAAAATATGTAAACATGGCAACATCGCGAGAGCGCGCTGTGAAGCTCTGAACATATACAAAACACAGCGTCTCTGTCTGTGTTTTAGTTAAAATTGCCTCACTTAACCAGTCTTTGGCCGAAAACAGCAGATACGTATCAAACGGATTAAACTCTTGGGATTCATGTTTCTTGTTAACTGCGATCGACGGCAAACATGTTGCCATGGTAACGATCAGGTTACAATGGTAAATCATCACATTTACTCTCATTCCGTACAAACGTGGAACCATTATACGTGGTTTAACTGCTGAAACTTAGCAGTGTTTACCATTGAATATCCATTAAGAAAATAAGGCTTACAATCTTTTCTAAGGCTTAATTTAGCTTCTGAAGAAAATATTTATTGATTTAAGAATTGTTTCATTAATATTTCTGCTATAGGATTCTGTGATATTTTATTTTACTTGATTTGTTTCAGTGCACTTGTAACCCGTTTTAATACAGGTACATCTAAAAAAAATTTGAATATCAGCATCTCCATAAAGCTTGTCAGCAGAAGGTCAGCTAAAATTTCCTGGTAGATGGCTGCGTTGACTGTGGACTTCAGAAAACACATCTTATCAGATGAAAGCAAATTTTGCATTTCATTTGGAAATCAAGGTCCCAGAGTCTGGAGGAAGAGTGGAGAGGCACAGAATCCATGTTGCTAAAAGTCCAGTATGAAGTTTCCTCAGTCAGTGAGGATTTGGGCTGCCATGTCATCTGCTGGTGTTGGTCCACTGTGTTTTCTGAAGTCCACAGTCAACGCAGCCATCTACCAGGAAATTTTAGAGCACTTCATGCTTCTTTCTGCTGACAAGCTTTATGGAGGTGCTGATTTCATTTTCCAGCAGGACTTGGCACCTGCCCACACTGCCAAAGGTACCAAAAGCTGGTTTAATGACCATGGTGGTATTGTGCCTGATTGGCCAGCAAACCCGCCTGACCTGAACCCCACAGAGAATCTATGATGAGAGACACCAGACCCAACAGTGCAGATGACCTGAAGGCCGCTATCAAAGCAACCTGGGCTTCCATTACACCTGAGCAGTGCCACAGACTGATTGCCTCCATGCCACGCCACATTGATGCAGTAATTCATGCAAAAGGAGGCCCAACCAAATATTGAGTGCATAGAAATGAACATACTTTTCAGAAGCCTGACATTTCTGTTTAAAATTTCCTTTTTTATTGATCTTATGTAATATTCTAATTTTCTGAGACACTGAATTTTGTGTTTTCATTATCTGTAAGCCATAATCATCAAAATTTCAAGAAATAAAGGCTTGAAATATTTCACTCTATGTGTAATGAATCTATATAATATATTGGATTCACTTTCTGAAATGAGTGACAAAAAATATTGACCTATTTCACGATATTCAAATTTTTTGAGATGTACCTGTATTTAAAATTAGGCACTATGACTAATGTTGGTGTTGCACAAAACAGGAGAGGTATCCATCCCGCTTTTAAAAAGTAACTAAGTAACTTTTACTTAGAGTAAATTTTAAACAAGCTACTTTTTACTTGAGTAAATTTTTTGACTGGTAACTTTACTTGTACTCAAGTACAATGTCATCATAGTAGTAGTACTTTTATTTGAGTATAATATTTTTGTACTTTTTCCACCTCTGGTTCTGGTTGATCTAAATAATGCAACCTAATAATCTCTTAGATGATTTGTATTATAGAAGTGTTGTATATGCAAGGTTGAAGAGATGCGTCTTTAATCTAGAATTAAACTGACGGAGTGTGTCTGCCTCCCGCACACTATCCGGAAGACTGTTTCAGAGTTTGGGCGGTAGATATGAAAAGGATCTACCACCTGCACTTGATTTTGGAACTCTAGGTATTACCAACTGTCCAAAGCCCAAAGAGCGTAGTGAACGTGAGGGACTGTAGTAGTTGAATCTCACTCAGGTACTGTGTAGCTAGACCGTGTAGGGCCTTATAGGTAGTCAGTATTTTAAAGTTAGTACGTTGCTTTTTTAATAGGTAACCTGTGCAATGTTGACAGGATGTCAGTATGCTCATACTTTTTTGTTTGTGTAAGAATTCTAGTAACACTTCTGTTTTGTCCGAGTTCAACAATAAAGAGTTGCTACTCATCCAGTTTTTTATATCAACTATGCATTCCATTATTCCATTATTATTCTGCTGTGTTTCGTGAGGCCTCGAGGAAATGTAGAGTTGAGTATAATCAACATAGCAGTGAAAACTTACTCTGTGTCTCTTAATGATACCTCCTAGAGTTAGCATGTACAGTGCGAAGAGCAGAGGCCCTAAGACTGAGCCCTGTGGCACGCCGCACTGGACTACTGATTTGCGTGAAACCTCATTGTTTATTGCTGCAAAGTGAAAATGGTTAGATAGGTATGATCGAAACCATTTTAATGCTATTCTACTAACACCAACATAATTTTCAAGTCTATGTAAAAGTATGCTGTGGTCAATGGTGTCAAAAGCGGCACTAAGATCTAATAGTGAAAGTGAAAGTGACCTATTGGTCAGTTATGGTCACCCATAACCGAAATGTGACCTCTGCATTTAACCCATCCAGTGAGTAGTGAACACACGCACACTGCAAGTCGTGAACACACACACCTGGAGCAGTGGGCAGCTATCACCTCAGCGTCCGGGGAGCAAACGGGGGTTAGGTGCCTTGCTCAAGGGCACATCAGTCGCTTCCTGCTGGCTCTGAGAATCGAACTGTGACCTTCTGGATACGAGTCCGACTCTCTAACCACTAGGCCACAACTCCCCCATGTACTTGTGACATTGAGGTTGATTTGCAGCTATAGGCAGGCGCAACATACACAGAACTAGATAATGATCTGAAATGTCTTCGCTCTGCTGAAGAATTTTAATATCGTCCATTTATACCGTATGTTAGTATTAAATCTAGAGCATGATTACGAAGGTGAGTAGGTCCTGGTGGCCTATATACAGTAGAATACATTTTAAAGGTGATTTATCATTTACATTTGGTGATGTTATACAAAAGTACCATCACCTCAAAAGAATTGTATTTAAATTTAGACCTCTGGGTAATGCTAAAAGTATTATTATAAAGTGCAGCAACACCTCCCCCTCTACCTTTAAGACGAGGCTCATGTTTATAACAGTAATTTTGGGGAACAGACTCATTTAAAGTAATATAGTCATCTGGTTTGACAGTCAAGTTTTAGCATTAAAGAGCAGGTTTCATGAATCTCATAAAATTACCGGCATTTCAGTGTGTAACGTAGCTTTCCTTAAATTTTGACGATCTGCAAAGTTGTTATTCCAAAAAGTCCATGATAAATTAAGATATTGGCTTCCAAAGTAAGGAGTCGACTCCGAACCGCCCAAACAAATCGTTATGCTTTCGAATCTTTTGAGTTGTAACATCGATACGTCACAGTGTAATGCATCAGCACAATCCCTGCCTTCCCGCGAAACAAGAACACTCTGACCTGCCCACTAGCACTTCAGGTAGTGTTGCGAACATGTCGAGGGGACGCTGTGTTTTGTGTTGTGAACGCAAATGTACTTTGTTTTCGCTGCCAAAGGATGACGATGTGAAGGATCAGTGGTTACATTTTTTTTCCACGATACCACTGCAGTACAATTCCAACCTTGTGTAATGTGCTCGTCATTTTACCGACGACTGCTTCTCAAATTTTGGCGAGTTCAACGCGGGATTTGCCAGCCGCTAGACCCTTAAAGATAAGTCAATTCCAACTTTATTTGGACTAACAAGCTGTAACAAACTGTATCCCTTTATCGTTTAGTCACGGTAGCACTTTGCAAATGTGTCTCACATTATGGTTTTGTCAAGTGTGCAAAGTTTAGCTGTGGTCACGATCCCCTTCAAACAAAACGGGTTGCTTGTCATTATTTTAAAAACGGACTGCAGCACTATATCATTTTATTATGTTAAAGGTGTGTGCATTATCTTTGGAAGCTTTGGCTAACTTGCTCAGTTACTCCTCTCTGTATAATCAAAGTAATGATCAACTTTTGGATAGAGCCGTTTTTGTTCTCCCACAGCTATGACGAAAAAAGATCAATAGAAAACAATAGTCTGAATGGTTTATGAAGATAAGTTTATGAAGAGAAAATCTTGTGATATGGTAATACTGATGCCATTTTTACACACAGCGTCTTTGTTTACAAAAACCTTCCTGAGATAAGAACTGTGGTAATGGGCGTTTCGTTTCTGACACGCAGTGTATGAAGAAAGACCAATCACAACTGATTGGGCCAGTTGGCCAATCGGAGCACACTGGACTAGCTGTAGGGAGGAGCTTAGAGAAGCGGAAAATTTGAACAGCTTCGGAGGAATCGTTTAGGGGATCTTTGAGAAATGGATAGATACTAAATGCTTATTTTAAGAAAATAGCACCGTTTTTTACCTTTGATGCATTTGAACATGTTGTTGGGGACTCTAATACAACATTAGGACACTTACAAAAACCTTTAAACCTGCTCTTTAAGCATTCTAGACAGGAGAGCAGCCCCAGCCCAAGAGGGATGGAGACCGTCTCTTTTCAACTGGTGAGGTCTGCCCCAAAAACTCTTACAGTTATTTATAAAAACTACATCATTCTGCAGGCACCACTTAGACACCACTTTACACCCTGTCTAAAATTACATTACACGCGAGCAGCACGACAAAAGACTATAACCCATTATAAACAGAATTCTAGTCCCTGGATGCGATGCGACAAACGCCTTGTTGTTAAGGCAATAACCCTGATAAAGCACACACACATACACCTGAACAAGCTAATCAAAGCCTTCAGGAGGCTGCGCAGATTGCTTTGCGTATCACATTAAAGTGCTGAGAGCGGTTCAAAAGCATACAGAATAGTTTGCACTTGAATCACTCTTGTGGTACTTAAATGCGATACTCGATGGATCTTTTTAACAGGGTTGGGGCTGAGCTCATTAAGAAAGTGGATCTCGCTGGCCAGAGTTGAGAACCACTGTTCTAGATGGCGCTGCACGTCTCGTTCGGTGTGCGACCATACTGCATCCAGGGACAGAATTTCTGTTTATAATGGGCTTTAGTCTTTTGTCGCGCTGCTCGCGTGCGATGTACCGTTAGACAGGGTGTAAATGAAAATGGATTCCAGCTTTCCTGGCAGCATTACAATCCCAGCCCGAGTTTCATCCTTGTCTCTAATATACCCCTGATTCACAGCAACGCGTTTTCGTTTTGCCATCAATAACAACAGATTACAACATCTTGGACTCTCTAGTGAGCGGATAGGTTCAGTGTCGAGGCCATTGTGGGAACAGCCCATGCTGAACTCAGTTTATAACTTTAAATTCTTTGAGGATCTCCAGCTCTGTCTCTTGCTATTGTAAAAGAACAGCGTGACCATGCCTCTCACGTGCTGAACTTCGATAATTCTTTGCTGGAGTTGTGTGTGAGATTGATAAAGAGTAATTTGGGTTTTGTCTGTATGCTTATACTGTCCAATGGCATTTTTTAACTCGATTGACAAATGGATAAAGAAAAGCATTTGGCAAAAAGACAAAGAACAGCAAGTGGCAAATAGAGAGAAAAAAGTGTTTGGCAAAATGCTTTTTTAAAAAGCCATTTAAAATATGCATTTATCTTTTTATTGTTTAATTTTTCCATGTTTTAAAACATACATTAAATAAACAGTTTTAAATGTATCTATTAATTTATACACTTAAAAATGATTTTATTGTTCAATTAAACTACATTTTAAAACACAAATTAAATAAACCCTTTTAAAAAAGCCTATACTTTTTTCAAATTAAAAAGTGATTCATTTATTTACATTTTTATGTTTTAGTAATTAAATCGATCAATTGATTCATTTTATTTGTAAACGACACTATTGGTCCTCCATATGTGGGATTGTTGTTTTATTAGCAAACTATCCAAATACAGACAGTACTCAACCTCTGTACAGCAGTGAATAGTGATGTCTGAAGGGGTTAGTTGCACAAGATTTGCATTTATGACCCTACACATTCCATTGAACCATCAAAATAATCGGAGTATGGGACAAAAATCCAGAAAACACGGAGCTTGGTTAGGGTAGTGAGTGGTGGTGCCATTGCTAAATATATAAAACAATGCACTTTCCCATTTCTGGGAAATTACATGATTTTAATGCTTATTGGGTAAGCATTAGTGGGTGTAAAAAAATAGGATGCAGCCTTACATTTTGGCATACATTAAATTAGCCTTTTTTATGTGTTTGAAGCAAAAAGACGTGCTGAATAGCACTAACTGAAAAAAAATGCATTGTAGAGATCTATGAGATCAAATAAATTCACTTAATCGAGCAGATGAGTGGACTGTGCTGCAAACATATAAAAAGTATCTGCATTTCTTGCTTTGGTCTTCGTCAGAAGCGACTTGCACCACCTGCTGGTGAAGTGGTCAGGCAGCAGGTAGAGATCATGCATTGGCGGAATCGGCGCTCTATTGCTTCTCCTGGGATTCCCGAATGTGAAACTTTGAATTTCAAGCCGAATTTGAACCATTGAATTTGTGGAAGCGAATTTTTAAAGCGAAATAATATGAACTGAAATTTGTCTGCCGAATATTAAAGGTTGTATTTTAAAACAAGTTGAATTTTTTTTAACGAAATTTAAAAGGTGAATTTTGATTATTGAATTTTTAAACGGTGAAACTGTGTGTGAAATTTTTACATTTGAAAAAAATCACACCTTAAATATGCAACCATGTTGAATTGTAGAACCTTAAAATGCAAGCACTGTTAATACAATGCATTTTCTTTCAGTTAGTGCTATTCAGCACGTCTTTTTGCTTCAAACACATTTGTCTCTATTTTACTTCCATACTTTTTATAGTAAAACTATTTTAACGCCCACAAACTCTTGACTACCCCTGCTAACAAATCAAGAAAATTCACTAAATAATGCTACCTGTTTAATAATTGGGTAGTATTTTAATATTACTGTGAACTTAATCTTATTTTGTGCAACTTTGAACTTATTCATTTTGTGTCTTTAGTAACATGCATTTTTTTTCTTTTTAAATCTTTTTCTTTCTATCCAGCCTTTGGTGGGGAGAAGTGGAAGACCAATGTTCTGTTGACAGCGTTTCTGTGTCCAGGGTGGGTAAACAGATTAGGTGTTATATAGTATACATGTATATATGTGTATACTGTATGTATATATACACATCCAACTGTTTACATTCATTTAGTACATAACAAACTGTGTATTTTTGACATAGCATTGTGTTTATGTGATAGTTTAACAGGGTTTTTCCTGGCTCAAAATGAGGCGAAGGTGGTGCCATCCTGATCTTGTACACACACGTAGGCCTACCGTACCTTTAAGTGGCTTAACCAAAGTGACTTTGACATATTAAACGTTCTAATAAAATTTGATGAAAATGACAATTATTAAGTTATATAAAACATTACTTTTATTCAACCAAACAGACATTTTCTTTAATCAAATACTTTTAAGCCCACAATAGCCAACTGAATTAACCAGTCTTACTAAATGAGCAAAGCTCATTCACATCTTGCATTCTCTGTGGTTCACTTTAAATGATTCAATGATCTCGTATTTTTGCTAGTGACTGAAAAGTTCAATAGTTTAAATGGATCGGTTCAAATGAGTCATTCGTGTGCGAGTCGTTCTGAATGCAATGTGCGTTCATACTGGCGAACTCGCTGTGTACAGTATACGCTGATTCAATGATCCAACTGCACAGCTAAAGACATTACAATGATGTACGTCATGTTTATTTAAGAAATTTCAAGAAATTAAACGTACTTGAATGCAAAACAAACAGCCGTGAAACACAGCTAGCTCTTGTTCTGCAACTCTTTGTAGCGCCTCAGTGTGCTGATAACGAAACAGCGCATCCACTGTGGCGTAATGCCGCAACTGCAGTTACAAATGACAGTCTGTTAAATGCACGCAGCAGTTCTTGTGAAGACACCCGACATAATTTTGGCAAGAGTCTGAGGCGGCACGACATTTGACGGAGGCGGCCACCTCCAATTTCTCTATGCAGGAAAAACCCTGTTTAAACTCAATAAGACGCAAAAAAGAAATTTAGTCAGTAAAGTTGTCGTGCCTTGTGTGTGTGTGCTTATGTCAGAAAACCAGTGTGGCAGTTTAAACTGGCCAGATTTTACAACACATGAAAATAATACGTTTTAGTGATGAGGAATAACTGGTAAATAGGTGATATGGTAGGGAACACTCATAGATTCAATTCAATTTTATTTATATAGTGCTTTTCACAATTTGCTTTGTTACATACATCATAATTAAAAAATATATTATTATTACTAATAATAATAGTACAGAGATGCTCTGATCGATCGGCCGTAGATCGGAATCGGCCAATAAACAAATTTTATGGCTTGATCGGTAACTTGGCCACTCACACAAACCGATCGCAATTTAATGATGCCACCGTGTGAGGACGTACATGATTTTGGCGCCGCAGTCATGTCATGTGAAAGAGTGAGCAGAGATTCCATGCACTCTCTGTCTCCAAATTGGGTGTGACTTAATTCTGTGTTGTGCAGACCGATTGACTTATGACGTGCAGACACTTTGGAAGCAGACTGCACCGTATGCTTTCAAAACAAAATGCTCTCGCGAAACAATGGCTGTCATATGCTGATCGGTCTGCGCAGCGCTGAATGAAGTCAAACATGCCAGTCTCTCTCCCTCGCACATATTAATCAAAAGTAACTGACACGATGACAAAGGTCGGAACACCGAATCCATGTTGCACTTGAAGCATTCAGAGAATATTTTTACCTGAATTGCCGCTGGGTGTGAGATATGTTAAAAAAACAGGTCGCATTTTCTTCTCTCTCAAGCACATGACGCAGGTGACATAAACCCCACTTTTAATAAATGAAAATCAATCGTATCCAATGATGTGGTTTCTGTGTTAACTTACTTATTTTGCGATGTCTCTGATTAATGCTGCCTTCACGTGAAATTAGATAATTCCCACTTCTGAAGTCATGATTCCGAGCTGGTTGTGTTCAGGTGCTTTGTTGTCGGAAAAAATGGAGGTCGCCAGATTCATGTTTAAAGTTTTAGGCCTGCCCATTTCGGGAATTGGGTATCAAAATCATGTGCAATAATTCCAAGAGCACATGAAGGCAGCATAACACAGACACAACTTGTACTAAACGTCTGCTAATGTCCGATTCATGACATAATGACTCATTTGAACTGATTCATTTAAATTAATGGTTGAAGTAAGTCATATGTCAAACACTGCGAGACTCACTGTCTGAATCCATCGCATCAGTCACTCAAAACACCTCAGAATGTAAGTGTGCTTGCTGCACACAGTGCAACAGATTTAGCAAAAGTGGTTATTAAGATTAAGATCCAATCCCATTTCTACCCCTTACCCCTACACTTTCCGCGTTCATGTGAAGGGCTAGTGCTGTCTCGATTCTCTTTTGGTTGGAGGGGTAAGGGGAAGGGCAATATAGCCATTCAAACAAAGATTTTTCGTGACCTCACTTTAAACCAAGGGCTCACCCTGCTCACGCGAGTATAATGTCTTTTAGTTGGCATTAATAAGATTTAAACAACAAATAATAATTTGGTTTATGTTCAATTTAATCTTGTGTTCATATTTATATACTGTATGTTCTTCAATACGTTTGCAAAAAGTCGCTTAAGTGGTGTCCCATTTCTTAGGGAAATGTTTTCAACCCTTCCCCTTGCCACTCTTGTTTCCAGGGGAAAGGGGCAAGGTGTAGGTGAAGGGGTGTAAAATGTAAAATAATTAAGCCACAGCATTTACAGTTTATTTATATGACAGGTGTAGTAAATTTCCTATGAAATCATTTAGTAGACCATAGACAGGAGAGAGGTGAAACCAGAACAAAGCACAAATTGTTGTTAGTAATTAAATAAAATTTCTTATCATAGCCGGGGATTTCAACCACGCAAACTTAAAGACAGTTTTGCCAAAGTTCTACCAACATGTGAACTTTGCATCAAGGGGAAACAACACTCTAGACTTTGTTTACACAACAGATAAAAGGCATACAAAGCTGAACCCCGCCCCCACCTCGGTTAAGGCCAATTTATGGTTCTGCGTAGGACCTACGCCGTACCTTACGGCGTAGCCTACGCAGAGCCACGTACCCTGTGCCGTAGCCTGATGTGCACCTCTCCAAAAATGTAACAACGTGTCAACTCAACGCGGACCCTACGTGGACCGCAAGCGCTGTGATTGGTCGGTTTGGCAGCATCTTACTTGCTTCTACGCATTTCTGGCGTCTTCTCTGGCATCTTCTTCCGGCAAGTTCAGAGTCCACAAAAGAACAACATGGCAAGCATCGACCAAGTTACTGAGCGTCTTTTTGAAGAGGTTCGGAAATACACGCATCTGTATGTAAATACACACACTTTTTTTCTACTTCAATCAGCTCCAACTCCATTAAGATGCGATCAGCTTCCATTGTCGTTTGCATACACTAGCATACACACAAAACATCGCCGAAGAAGAGCAAACCTGTGAAAACACAAAGAGCCAACTAGCGTTTCGGCGGTGTAATTGCAGTACGACGCATACTCTCAACGCAGAACCATAAATGTTCACGACGGCGTCGTCTACGTACATAGGCTACGCCGTAGGTTACAGCGTAGGTCCTACGCACGAGTATAACTTGAGCTTTACTCGGATCACATCTCTGTTATGCTAATCCCAGCATACAATCCACTTCAAAAACTCATTACAATGTGGCTGGTCAATGCTAGCTCAACAATGCAGGACTGCTTTCAGTGCACAGATTGGAAAATGTTTAAAGACGCAGCCACTTACAACAACAATACAGACCTACAAGAGCATACTGAAACATTGACTGTTTACATCAAGTGCATCAATGATGTGACAGTCACCAAGACCATCATGGCAACCAGAAGCCGTGGATGACAGCAGAGGTTCGTGGGCTGCTAAAGACCAGAGATGAAGCATTCAGATCAGGGAATAAGGCAGCCCTCAAAACATAAGAGCCAATCTGTCCTGTGGCATCAGGAATGCAAAACATATATCCACAAAAAAATCAACAATCACTTCACAGACAGCAGAGACACGCGGACGTCATTCAGACCATCACTGACTACAAACCTCTACGACAGACAAATCTTCCAAATGCACTTAATCAGTTCTATTCACGGTTTGATATGCAGAACGATGATGATACTCAACTTTATATTTCCTCGAAGCCTCATGAAACACAGCAGTTCCATCGAGTAATGGAATGCATAGTCGATATAAAAAACTGGATGAGTAACAACTTTTTATTACTGAACTCGGACAAAACAGAAGCGTTACTTATTGGACCGAAAACTGCTATAAGTAACAACCAAGAATACTGCTTAACTATTAACGGATGTTCCATAAAACCCTCGTCGTCAGCAAAGAATCTTGGCGTTCTATTCGATAGTAATCTTGTCATTTGAGAGCCACGTCGCCAACACCTGTAAAATTGCATTTTTCCATCCTAAGAATATATCTAAACTACGTCATATGCTGTCAATGTCAGATGCAGAGAAGTTAATTCATGCATTCATGACATCAAGACTAGATTACTGTAATGCACTGTTAGGTGGTTGCCCTGCAGGCTTATTACATAAACTCCAACTGGTCCAAAACGCGGCAGCTCGAGTTCTTGCACGTACAAAAAAGTATGAACATATTAGCCCGGTTCTGTCAACCTTGCACTGGTTATCTATAAAGCATCGCGTTAACTTTAAAATCTTGCTTATTACCTATAAAGCCCTACATGGTTTAGCTCCTCAGTACTTGAATGAACTCCTTTTGTATTACAGTCTTTCACGTGCATTACGCTCTCAGGCTTCCCGTCAGTTGGTAATACCTAGAATTTCAAAATCAAGTGCAGGTGGTAGATCCTTCTCCTATCTAGCGCCTAAACTTTGGAATAGTCTTCCCTGCACTGTCCGGGAGGCAGACACACTCTGTCAGTTTAAATCAATCTAGACTAAAGACGCATCTTTTTAATCTTGCATACACTATTCTTCCATAATATAAATCTTCTGAGGGTTTAGGCTGCACTAGTTAGATCAACCAGAACCAAAAACACAACTGATGTGCTTGTTTCATCAAAGAGTGCAGAACAGTACTCGACTCTCAGCCAGTCTTGTCTCATTGTTCCAAGGTTACTACAGCAAGCAGGATGCAGTTCGTGGCCTGACCTGATGGTAGAGCGGAGACCTGACAAGAGCTGAGAATGATAGAGCTGGATAAAGAAGGACGCGGTCACCTGACACGTCCTCACCACAAAATTTCAAATGCTATTAGATTATTAATGATAATCTTAAACTATAATTTACCTTATTAGTAAGTTTATTTTATTTAGCCTTGTGCAAGCTCTCTGGAGCTTGTGCAGAGGCAGCAGTTTTTGCCAGAGGGGAACTGGAATCCCCTGGTTGGGCCTGGGTTTTCCTGAGTTTTTTTTCTCGATTAGAGTTTTGGGTTCCTCGCCACCGTTTGCATACTGTTTTGCATCTGCCTGGCCGGGGGGGCTGCTTTAGAATTTGAAAGTTTTACTTAATTAATATTGCATATAGAAATTTATAGTCTGTTATATTTGACCTGTGCTTCTCTCTCCTTTGTCTTAAATGTGTGCTCTCACTGTGCGCGTGTGTGTGTGCGCGTCTTTGTGTGTGCGCGTACATGTCTGTGTATGTGTGTGTGTGCGTGCGCGTCCATGTGTGTGTGTCTGTGTGTTAGTACGTGTGCATATTGTGTGTGTGGAGTGTTTTGTATGTGGGTATGTCTGTCTTCTTTGTTTTCACCTTTTTCTTGTTTTTGCAGGTACAACTTTAATTGGTTTGCTTATAGTCAATATGTCTTATGTACAGCTGCTTTGTAACAATGAAAATTGTAAAAAGCGCTATGTATATAAAGTTGAGTTGAGTTGAGAACGACACACCTGCACAAAAACTGCCCACAGCTCTCATCGACCAGGCACTCCATCTGTCTCCAGCCAACGTAAGGAAGACCCTATCTAGGATTAACCCACGCAAGGCTACGGGTCCTGACAACATACCTGGTGTACTGAGAGACTGTGCTAAACAACTGACAGATGTCCTAACAGATTTCTTCAACACCTCTCTGAGCCAGGCAGTCCTCCCCATGCTTCTCAAATCCACAACCATCATACCGGTACCAAAGAAATCACCTGTGTCCTGTATAAATTATTACCGTCCCATAGCACTGACCCCAATCATGATGAAGTGCTTTGAGAGGCTAGTCGTGCACAACATCAAAGCCAGCCTCCCCAACACACTCGACCCGCTCCAGTTTGCATACCACCCAAACCGTTCTACGGATGATGCAATTTCCTCCACTCTCCACCTGAATCTTACTCGACTAGAAAATAAAGACTGCTATGTTAGAATGCTGTTCATTAACTTCAGCTCAGCATTCAACACAATAATTCCACAACAGCTCACTAAAAAACAACCTGCTTGGCCTTAACAATTCCCTCTGTAATTGGATCCTGGACTTTCTAAACAGAAGGCCTCACTCAGTCCGTGTCGGCCACAACACCTCAAGCACTACCACACTGAGCACAGATGCCCCACAAGGATGCTCTTCACGCTGCTGACCCACAACTGCACTGCAAAGTTAAGCTCCAACCACATCATCAAGTTCTCTGATGAGACAACGGCGGTAGGTCTTATCAGCAACAATGATGAAACAATGCAGAGAGGAAGTGGCACAGCTGGCAGTATGGTGTGGCGCAAACAACCTGTCCCTCAATGTGGAGAAGACAAAGGAGGTTGTGATGGACTTCAGGAGAAACTCGACTGACCATCCCCCACTGACTATCAACAGCACAACTGTGGAAAGAGTTAGCTGCACTAAATTCCTGGGGGTGCACATCACAGAGGATCTTGCCTGGACCACCAATACCACGTCACTCTCTAAGAAGGCACAACAACGTCTACACTCCTCAGCCGGCTGAAAAGAGCAAGTCTCCCTCAAACCATCCTCACCACATTCTACAGGGGAACTATTGAAAGCATGCTGACCACTGTCACTGTCTGGTATGGGAATTGTAGTGCAGCAGACCGCAAGACCCTCAAGAGGGCAGTGAACACAGCTGAAAAGATCATCGGTGCCCCTCTCCCCTCCATCTTGGGCATTTTCCTTACACAACGCTCCATCAAAGCCAACAGTATCATGAAGGACCCCACCCACCCTACCCATGGTCTCTTCCAGCTCCTACCATCAGGAAGACTGTACCGGAGCATCAGAGCCCGGTCCGCCAGACTGCTCAACAGCTTTTTTTCCCCCAGGCTGTGAGAGCCCTGAACTCAAATCAACCTGCCCCCCTGTGAAACCCAATACAAACCCCCTGAAACACAGACCATCTCACCCACCGAGATGTATTTTCTACAAAACTTGGCAAGGGTCATTGTGACCTCAGAGAGAACATGAAATATTTTAGGCCGGTGCCACCTTGTGGTAAAAAAATAACACATTTTTTAAAAATGCTTATAAAGTTTGCAAATATTACCTTAATGGTATGTTAATTATATATTTACTTAACTGGCTCATGATGAGTCATTTGACATAAAACTTGTCATGGTGCAACCTACTTCCTGTCCGACTTTTTGAATTATATTGAAAATCTATTTTATAGCACTCCTACACCATTTTACATTTACGCATTTGTCAGACGCTTTTATCCAAAGCGACTTACATTGCATTATACTATACATTTGTTTCTAAGTATGTGCAATCCCTGGGATCGTACCCATGACTTTGGCATTGCTAATGCAATGCTCTAACCACTGAGCTAAAGGAAAGCATTTGTTCAATTTGCTAAAAATTAGGTATATAGCATCTAGACACACTCCTCAAAAAAAGTGATGGAATTGGTTGTGATTCGTCAAACCGTTTTCTTATACCACGTAAACTAATTCGATGGCGAGCACGCCAAAATGAATTTGATGCTGTATCTTAACAAAACTTTTGCATATTGACACGAAACTCAGTATGTATCATAATTGGCAAATCTGGTTCACCTCAAAAAAGTTTGGTGACAGCGCCACCTAGTGGTCAAGAGTTATAAGTACTTATATTGTGTTCTAAGTGCTTTTACTTATGTTTTTAGATCTGCTTTTCAAAAACGAATTATCGGATATGTCCACATATATGTCATTTTGTGCCTTGTTGGGCTTGACCCCGTAATGCTGCTTGCAGCTATATTTTCTGTTTGTTTTTGTTCAACATTGCTGCTGCTTGTTTATGTATTGTATAGACCAGTGTTTCTTAACCAGGGGGCCGAGGCCTACTAGGGCCATGTCATAATTTTAAGGGGGCCTAAAATTATTTAAAATAAAAAATAAGCAACTAAAAGTCACTATTTTTTAATGTTTTATTTAAAAAATATATACATATTTTAGTAATGTCAAGCTCCAGAATATTTTATTGGTTTGAAATGGGATGGGTGTTGAGAACCACCGTTATAGGCTGAGACTGTTTAGAATTTAGAAATCAATTTGTTTTTCAGTTGGTCAAGCAGAAATCACGAAGTCTTCAGCTTTTCTAATATGGAAAATGTTTACAAATGACCCCACCTGCCTGTGAAAATGAAGTGTCTTACTCTTTTGCTTTGACACAACTTGATTAAATGTGGTCTGTAGTTAATTTTTTTATTTGTGTGCTCCTCTAGGGTAGTGTTTGCCGATTTCTTTGTAATGAATCTAATTTTGTGGGGTGAGGGTTCGTCAGCTGCCATGCCCTTTGGGACTCTTGTGGCCATACTGGCTCTGTGGTTCTGCATTTCCGTACCCCTCACCTTTATTGGAGCATACTTTGGCTTTAAGAAGAGTGTAAGTTTTTTATAACTGTATTCAGTCTCTTAACTTTATCTTTTCTTGTTTCATTATTTCACTTGTTTTAGAACCACATAATTTTTACACTTTTTAACACATTTTATGCTTATATTACATGCTTATATTTATGCTTATATTACTTATATTTTATGCTTATATTACATGCCACATGCAATGTATATTGATCTAGTTTATTCTGTTTCAGGGGATTGAACATCCTGTGCGGACCAATCAGATTCCCAGACAAATTCCAGAGCAGTCCTTTTACACTAAACCTCTTCCTGGCATTGTCATGGGTGGAATCCTGCCATTTGGGTGCATCTTTATCCAGTTGTTCTTCATTCTTAACAGCATCTGGTCAGTACTTATGTCCAAATAAGTATTCTTGTTTTAATGAACCAAAACCAGAGCAAGAAAACATGCCTTTGACATTCAACCTTTGGTTTCTGACTTTTAGCAAACACACTGCCTAATATAGCTGGAACCAGCCATAATGGGGCTGAGGTGATTCCTTTTTGGTTTAGTTAAAATGCTTTAAAAATGCTTCAAGTAATTTATCTAGAAAGTACTTGCTTTCTTAGTGACACCTCATTAAGCTGCCGAGATATGCCTCAGATATGAGTATTTTTATAAAAGCTACATTATTTGACACTATTAACAAATGGTATATGTGACAGTGCCACCCAGTGGCTAATTCTTGCTTTTAAATTTAAACGCGGTGCAAAAGCAAATAGAAACCGAACAAGTCGTTTGTCATGTGTCCTCGCACCGCATCCAATGGGGAAAGAATTTCTGTTCATAATGGGTTCTAGTCTTGTATTCGTGCTGTTGACGGAGCAGGGCGTTTTCAAGCCATTCCCATGAAAGTTGAGCTTGCGTGGCACTCGCGGAGCAGAGCGAGCATTCCTCTACTCCACGAGTGCCATGTGGGCGTTAGCTCAAGTTCATATGAATAAATTGAAAATACTCGCCCTGCTCCACTCCAGTACAAATGCACCCTTATATTTGAACGCAAAATGTCAGGTGAGACCACTACTATTAGACTGACAGACAGAAATGCAACAGGGCAGAGGAGATTTAATTTACCCAATCTCATCATAGTTTTATCAACATTTTCGTATCAGTGTTCGTATCAGCAAAGTTCAGTAACTACTGGATAAGCATTGTTGCAACACAGAGAATATTAGACCATGAATGACATAAAGCAGTTAATTCAATCTCAAAGTTTATTGCAAGGGTACATTCAATGCAGAAATTGAAATGCGCTTCTACTGAGCCCGCGAGGTCACCTGTTGGAGAAAACCAAACACCCCCGCAAATCAACAGGTTTGTACTTCGTCCTCACAAAACTAAATGTACTGGCAGATTCTAAAACTATTCCTTCAATTTACCAAATCGTGCTCAAGGATTAATAAACCGTACCTACGACATCCAAATCTGTGTTCTCGTTTTTGTAAAATGTACCCTCAATTTTTTAAATCCGTACTTGCGCATTCACAATCCATTTGCATGCAGTTTGGCAAACTACTCACGGAATGAAGGCCTCTATCACAAGAACAGAACAGCTACTGCAGGAACATTAAAGAATATTCTATATTATAACACTAAAACTATATTATAAGCTGTTTTAATGTGTTAGGGCGTTTGCAGCGCAGATAAAAACACAAATTCATACTGGCAACGGATATAAAACATTTTTTATAACACATTATTTTATCCTTTTTAGTAACAACATATTTCCTAGTAATTCCACAGTTTTAATAAATGTGTATAAAATAAAGTTGACCTTTGAAGACTATGCAACATCATAAAAAAACAGGAGTAGTCTTTTGGATGTTTATATAAAATATGGCATTTAATTGCTTTACAAAATGTTATACATCATTTTCAAACATGCCTAATGTAAAATTTTTAATTCAATAATAGTCGTAATTTCAAAATCAAGGGAAATAAATATGAATATTAAATCATAATTAACTATTAAAGAGGATCAAATGTGTATATCTTCTGTATTTCTATTTAAAAGGTTTGGCACAGACCAAACTGTCCATTTGTAATATACTATAGTATCCTTTAAGTTACAAGGACTTTGCTGTGTGAAGAATAACATAGCATATGTTGTGGAAAAATATCAGTCTTGTACTTGTAGTTCAAAAAATCTCTCAGACAAGGAAGGTCCGGGTGTCAAGGAGTTAACTTTATTTGCTCGAGCCAAACAAAGTGAGATGTTCCAAGTCATCTAAAAACCAAGTGTTTTCCAGTCTACAGTTATAGTAAAATTTCTGAAAGGTGGTCTCTTCTGAAACCAATCAGGTATTTTCCTGTTATCTCTTATTTTTATTAACCAATTGTTAATTGCCTGCCACCAATAAGTCCCAGGCAACAAGGTACGTATCTAATGGTGGTACGCTGGTTATTACATCATTTTAAAAATAATTTGCATACAATGGTTACTACACGAGACCACCAAACAAGCCATGGTCTCCATACGAGACCGCGTGGCGTACGTGCGTAATCATGGTTACTTTTAAACAGTGGAAAATCCCCAGGTTTCAGAGAGAGCACAACAGGCTTCAAACTTTAGGCCTCTAAAAACATCACTGGATTTTACCTTGTTACATTGTGCTCAAATGTGCTTTAAACATGCTTAAAGTGACATTAAGTGCATTTATATGAACAATCATTGGTTACAGGTACAGATTGTGTCATTAAATCATCAATTCTTCTTCAAATAATCAAATTATCATCATAAACCTACTTATATGTAATTATTCTTATTGAATATGATTTCAGATCAACCATCTATGTACTAATGTTCCTATGAATACTTCTCAATACTTTTTTTAGGTATTTTATCAAGTGCATTTATAACTGTGGTGAATAAAAGTGCTCAATACATGTAAAATATATCTATATGTGCTCAGAAATTACACAATAACAGTGCTCAATACATGTATATGTGCTCAGAAATTACACATCAATACATGTATATGTGCTCAGAAATTACACAATATATAGCATATAAAACCTAATCAATGTTATAATAAAATTAGTAAAGCTCAGAAGACAGAAATCACGCATCCGTTTAATGCGTGGTTGTGCTTCAACCTTCTCCAGTGTGCAGCTTACATGCATTAGCAATTTTTATTTAAGGGACAAAAGGTCAATTTAGAGACATAGAATTAATAAAAATGTATTTGTTTAATTAAGTAATGTGTACTGACATTATTCTTATTTAAGATTTATACATATCATCGGCCCTAATATATGACATTTAAAACGTTTTGGGTTAAATTTGGGTCTAATTAGTCAAACTGTGGGAATGGATTGCGAAAGCATGTGCAGGATTTATGGTTTGTGGGTATATACAGGTGCTGGTCATATAATTAGAATATCATCAAAAAGTTGATTTATTTCACTAATTCCATTCAAAAAGTGAAATTTGTATATTATATTCATTCATTACACACAGACTGATATATTTCAAATGTTTATTTCTTTTAATTTTGATGATTATAACTGACAACTAATGAAAACCCCAAATTCAGTATCTCAGAAAATTAGAATATTGTGAAAAGGTTCAATATTGAAGACACCTGGTGCCACACTCTAATCAGCTAATTAATTCAAAACACCTGCAAAAGCCTTTAAATGGTCTCTCAGTCTAGTTCTGTAGGCTACACAATCATGGGGAAGACTGCTGACTTGACAGTTGTCCAAAAGACGACCATTGACACCTTGCACAAGGAGGGCAAGACACAAAAGGTCATTGCAAAAGAGGCTGGCTGTTCACAGAGACATTAATAGATTAATAGACATTAATGCACATTAATAGAGAGGCGAAGGGAAGGAAAAGATGTGGTAGAAAAAAGTGTACAACCAATAGGGATAACCGCACCCTGGAGAGGATTTTGAAACAAAACCCATTCAAAAATGTGGGGGAGATTCACAAAGAGTGGACTGCAGCTGGAGTCAGTGCTTCAAGAACCACTACGCACAGACGTATGCAAGACATGGGTTTCAGCTGTCGCATTCCTTGTGTCAAGCCACTGTTGAACAACAGACAGCGTCAGAAGCGTCTCGGCTGGGCTAAAGACAAAAAGGACTGGACTGCTGCTGAATGGTCCAAAGTTATGTTCTCTGATGAAAGTAAATTTTGCATTTCCTTTGGAAATCAGGGTCCCAGAGTCTGGAGGTAGAGAGGAGAGGCACAGAATCCACGTTGCTTGAGGTCCAGTGTAAAGTTTCCACAGTCAGTGATGGTTTGGGGTGCCATGTCATCTGCTGGTGTTGGTCCACTGTGTTTTCTGAGGTCCAAGGTCAACGCAGCCGTATACCAGGAAGTTTTAGAGCACTTCATGCTTCCTGCTGCTGACCAACTTTATGGAGATGCAGATTTCATTTTCCAACAGGACTTGGCACCTGCACACAGTGCCAAAGCTACCAGTACCTGGTTTAAGGACCATGGTATCCCTGTTCTTAATTGGCCAGCAAACTCGCCTGACCTTAACCCCATAGAAAATCTATGGGGTATTGTGAAGAGGAAGATGCGATATGCCAGACCCAACAATGCAGAAGAGCTGAAGGCCACTATCAGAGCAACCTGGCCTCTCATAACACCTGAGCAGTGCCACAGACTGATC
>NW_026634189.1:105437-115962 GCF_024868665.1 Triplophysa rosa
TACAGGTGCTGGTCATATAATTAGAATATCATCAAAAAGTTGATTTATTTCACTAATTCCATTCAAAAAGTGAAACTTGTATATTATATTCATTCATTACACACAGACTGATATATTTCAAATGTTTATTTCTTTTAATTTGATGATTATAACTGACAACTAATGAAAATCCCAAATTCAGTATCTCAGAAAATTAGAATATTACTTAAGACCAATACAAAGAAAGGATTTTTAGAAATCTTGGCCAACTGAAAAGTATGAACATGAAAAGTATGAGCATGTACAGCACTCAATACTTAGTTGGGGCTCCTTTTGCCTGAATTACTGCAGCAATGCGGCGTGGCATGGAGTCGATCAGTCTGTGGCACTGCTCAGGTGTTATGAGAGCCCAGGTTGCTCTGATAGTGGCCTTCAGCTCTTCTGCATTGTTGGGTCTGGCATATCGCATCTTCCTCTTCACAATACCCCATAGATTTTCTATGGGGTTAAGGTCAGGCGAGTTTGCTGGCCAATTAAGAACAGGGATACCATGGTCCTTAAACCAGGTACTGGTAGCTTTGGCACTGTGTGCAGGTGCCAAGTCCTGTTGGAAAATGAAATCTGCATCTCCATAAAGTTGGTCAGCAGCAGGAAGCATCAGAAGCGTCTCGCCTGGGCTAAAGACAAAAAGGACTGGACTGCTGCTGAGTGGTCCAAAGTTATGTTCTCTGATGAAAGTAAATTTTGCATTTCCTTTGGAAATCAGGGTCCCAGAGTCTGGAGGAAGAGAGGAGAGGCACAGAATCCACGTTGCTTGAGGTCCAGTGTAAAGTTTCCACAGTCAGTGATGGTTTGGGGTGCCATGTCATCTGCTGGTGTTGGTCCACTGTGTTTTCTGAGGTCCAAGGTCAACGCAGCCGTATACCAGGAAGTTTTAGAGCACTTCATGCTTCCTGCTGCTGACCAACTTTATGGAGATGCAGATTTCATTTTCCAACAGGACTTGGCACCTGCACACAGTGGTATCCCTGTTCTTAATTGGCCAGCAAACTCACCTGACCTTAACCCCATAGAAAATCTATGGGGTATTGTGAAGAGGAAGATGCGATATGCCAGACCCAACAATGCAGAAGAGCTGAAGGCCACTATCAGAGCAACCTGGGCTCTCATAACACCTGAGCAGTGCCACAGACTGATCGACTCCATGCCACGCCGCATTGCTGCAGTAATTCAGGCAAAAGGAGCCCCAACTAAGTATTGAGTGCTGTACATGCTCATACTTTTCATGTTCATACTTTTCAGTTGGCCAAAATTTCTAAAAATCCTCTCTTTGTATTGGTCAATATATTCTAATTTTCTGAGATACTGAATTTGGGATTTTCATTAGTTGTCAGTTATAATCATCAAAATTAAAAGAAATAAACATTTGAAATATATCAGTCTGTGTGTAATGAATGAATATAATATGCAAGTTTCACTTTTTGAATGGAATTAGTGAAATAAATCAACTTTTTGATGATATTCTAATTATATGACCAGCACCTGTATTTATTTGAATAATTGAGGGTGCGTTTTAAAAACCAAGAGCACAGATTTAAAATAAATGTTATGCTGCGTATTTACATATAAATCAACATTAATCTGTGCTTCACTGCGATGTTAATCCTCTGCGCGCTCTCCAGTCACACGCGTAGCTCTGCCATGCAGATTTAATTCTGGACAGCTAGAAAGATGCGATCTACATTCATATTTGTGATATAAATATGTATATGAAATGCGTTGCAAAGAAGAAAGTCTAGTCTAGGGCCCGCCATATACGGATGTGTACTGTTGTTTAATGAGAGAGATGAAATGTACTTAAAGATTCCGTTCTGTAATAGCAAAGAAGGACTATTATTCTGTTTCACAGAAGAACCAGGGACAATCGAAGACGTCACATGGTGATCTTTGGTTGGGTCCGTGTATCTTTTGGTCATTTGTTTTTCAGTTTGAAATTGAACAAACGGGAGTGAGAAAACGGCGCCATCTCCGTTTTTCGTTCATCCAAAAAAATGGAAAAACGAGAATTCGGCTTGATTTTTCGTTTTTAACTTCATAGGTAAAAAACGAATACACAGCTTGAAAAATCGATTTCCATGTGTGGGTGGTATGAAACGCCCCATTTGATTCCGTTGATTGGCCAATCAAAGATCAGCAAGCGAGGGAGCGACGTCTTCGGTTGTCCCTCGGTTCCGTGAATGAACAGAATAAATAGTCCTCCGCTGCTGTACAGTGGGTATTCTTAAAGTTAAAGTAGGCCTATGTTTCATTTCTCTCATTAAACAACCGTACACAAACCTTACAGGGCAGGTCCTAGACTGGACTTTCCTCGTGCAACCTAACGCATTTCATATAAATATTTATATCACAAATATTAATGTAGTTCGAATCCGCATCTTTCTAGCTCTCCGGGGTTAAATCTGCGTGGCAAAGCCGCGCGAGACACTGGACAGCACGAAGTAGATTCATATACTTATTTTATTTCATTCAAAATTTGCTGTGTTCCGTTGTAATTTGTATTGAGGCATATATATATAGTATCTTATTTTATTTTCTGCTTTGCTCTGTTGTTTTATTGGTGCTGTTACTTGTAGCTTGATTATTTGTTCTTATTTTTATTTGTCAGTAGTCCCTTTTCCCTGAACATAGCACAAACCGATCCGAAACCGTGACCCTAAAACCGTGACACAAACCGAACCGTGAGTAATTTGAACTGTTACACCCCTAGTATCCTTTTTTCATAAAGAAAAAAACTTTAGTTCTAATTGCACATTAAAGCTTGTTGTTCTGCATTTATAAAAAAAAAGCGTAGGCCTACGTCTAAATAAAAATAACCCACTGATAGCTTAATTCGTTTGTATTTTTGTCAGCATTTCTCTCATTGTCATCATTCGCAGGTTCAAGTCGTAAATATCACAGTGAAAACATTTAATAAAATACTAGAATCTTTAGCATACACTGAATGATTTTTCCTGTGGAATCTAAACTGTGACTGAGTCTTGGTCAACATATCTGACAAATAGGTCACTTTCACTTTGATTACATCACTGCACTGTATGCATTCGCTGCGTGCTGTCCAATGTCTCACGCAGCTTTGTCATGCAGCAAAACTCTGAATTCGTCTTGGTTCACGTGATGGAATGTACACAGAAGCAAACTTGTGGCAAAAAAAATGTGTATATGTAAATAAAAATACTTGAGATAATCTTTCCGATTTAATTTGATTACTAACCATTCAAAAGTAACGGTAATGAAATATGTTTGAAGAATGTTTTTCTTTACTCAGCCCTGGTTACAAACTGACCTGCCTAATGCTTTCGTGTATATATTCCCGAACGTCTTTTCTTCAAAATATGACAGCAAAGGCTGGATGCTCTCTTGGAAGGATGATGGTGCGCTCTGGTGTGGGATGTTAGGCATACTTTGTCAGCTTGCTCAGATTTATGTAAGCCTTAAATTTATAATATCAGTCATAGACACACCGCTTTCCGACCTCTACAGTCTTTCCTTTTGACACAAAACCCGCGTCGCGATGATTTCATTGCGCGCCTGTAACGGCTTTAAAATATTAAATAATCATTCAAAACTTTACTTAAATAAAAGTATGTAATTCACAAAAACGGTCCATAACGTAAAAATAAAACGTACATACTTTCTAAATGGTGTCTAACAAATTTTAACTATTAAGTTTAATTTTATATGATTTTTTAATTATTTAATTGGGGTAACAATTTGTGCCACATATTAATCGGAACATATTTTAACCAAAAAAAGTATCTAAGAAGAGAATCACTAATAAAAAACTATTATCTTTCCGTTTTTCTTTATATAAAAAGTTATATATATTAAAATCTATTTCTCACTCCTGACATAAAACATTTTGTCATACTGTATTTTCATTGGTATTAAAAAAATTATATAAAAAACGAATTTCCTCTCTTAACGGGATTCTTAGTGTATCCTTCGTACTGTAGGAAACTATTCCTCGTCGAAGCAGAGACCAGGAGACATTGGGATATCTTTCATACTGGGATATCTTTCATACAGAATTTCTCTTTATTGAGGACTCACTGTGCGTCGCTGTAGTCATCCAAGTCTGACTTTTAGTTCAGTACAGTAGAGTTTTATACCTTTCAAGGGGGCGGGATACATAGAGGTGGAGATGATTTACATAAAGCATGCAGATGCAAAACAGGAATCAGCCGTTACCGGAATTGTCCCAGCCAAGGTCTCATCAGCATAACAGTGTCATTCAAATGCATAGGTGCTAATCCAATCAGCCTGACAGAATTGCCCATACCTTCACATTATCATAGAGACAAAGGCTTAGCTGTGCCTTAAAGCTTAACATTCAACTTTAACTTGGGACGCTGCCCAATGGTCAGGAAGTGAATAAAGACAAAAGGGTAATGTCTCAGACATCTGGGCTGCCTGACTTGATCTTCTTAGAATGTAATCATCTTTACCTCAAAATGTGAAACATAATGTACATAACTTTAACCTAGATATAACATTGTATAAATTTGTAATCCCACAGTTCCCCCTTTGAGAGTTCTAATAACTCTCACAAAATACAAATTTAGACACTTTAAAAGTTCATTCTTGTAACCTGTGATTGTTACAGGCACATAGCACTTATTCTGTGTGTATTGTCTGTAGTGGCGAACGGTATGCTGACACAGAAACAAACATGCAGCTAGGGTCCATGGAGTTCTTATGGATAATAGTGTTTTCCGGTTGGAACTGCCGTTTCCTCGTGATGGGTGTGAGTCTGTTGTGTTGAATGAAACACTTGATACTAACAGGTTTCCGAACCATGAAGAACTATCTTCAGTCATCTGGTGTAATTTTGATCATGTTGATGGATGACTGAATTTATCTTATGTGATTCTCTGCGTTGTGTATTATTCTTTCTTTTTTCGTGACAGTTGGCTCGGCAGTGGGTCTAGTTGTCTTTTAGAGGTTGTGGCTTCATACGCGGGTGAGGAGGTCGGCGTGTATGGGTCTCGGGACAGCCATCAAGTGGTATCTGCACAGATTAAGAAACAAAAATAAAAGAAGACAGGGCAGTATCTGTGGTAAAAGACGATGTGAGTCTGCTATTGTTGTTCCTTCTTTCCCTATTTCTCAATTCCTGCGACACCTAAAGAACAGTGAGGTAAGGATTGACTAGTGGATGGGGAAGGCCTATGAGGGAGTCTTCACCGCAGGGTTGGCCCCCGAAGCCTGTTGCATTCGGTTCTTCCCTGGGCTCCTCACTGGTCCGCATGTCCTATCCTATCCCTGTAGGTGGGGGACTAACTTTACAGTGTGACACATGATTCCAGGTTTTCCTTCCCTGACACAACACTGCAGCTGCTGTAACATCATTATTTTTCTGACATGTAACACATCTCTTGACTATTTCAGTGGCTACCTTTCTGAATTTTTGATGCCACCATTGATTTGAGAACCTGTGATTCATCGTTGCTGGACCACTGTGACCCAAATTGTGTATTTGTTGAGCCAAATATGGCAGCAGTGATTCGGGAGCGACATACTTTCCCCCTTTGGTCCAGCAGCAGGATGAATCCACTGTGGCCCCTTTGTCTAACCATGTCCATGCTTCATATAGAGGAACTTCTTTGTACAGATCAATGATTGATTCAGGAGGCAGAATTGTCTTCTGTGCTGTACTTCCTGAACACACTTGTACAGTTGCATAGGAACAAGCTTGTTTAGCAGCTGCATCAGCAAGAGCATTACCTTTTGCTTCCGTAGTATTAGCTGTGAGATGTGCTTTCACTTTGATCACAGCTAATTTCTTTGGAAGTTTCATGGCAAACATCAGATCTTTTACTAATCCAGCATTCTTAATGGGGGATCCAGCAGAGGTTAGAAACTGTCTACTTTGCCAAATGACACCAAAATCATGAATTACCCCAAAAGCATACCTGGAATCAGTGTAGATATTCGCAACCGATCCTGAAGCTAGCGTGCATGCTCTAGTTAAGGCTACTAGTTCTGCAGCTTGAGCTGAAAAATTATCTGAAAGACGACCTGAAGCTACCACTTCAGTGGTGGATAGGGCTGTCACGGTTATTAAATAATAGTCTCATCGCGATTGTTTGACCTCATCGCGATGGTTTCAGATCATCGCAATTATTGCACATCTCTATAGAAGACACTAGGGGGAGCTGTAGTGCATCTGCATATTGCATATTTTAGTGTATGTATTGTTACTAAAGCATGGTAATACTTGTAAAATGTACCACCACAACACAATCACTTAAAAAAAACACTAAAACATATACAAATTACCTGCAGTACAATTTAATATTATTTAAGCAAATCTCAGTGTGAAAACCAGTCCACCAAAATTTCATTAACACACAAGTAAAATTTTATTGTAGTCGTGCAAGTGAGAAAAAAACAGACTAGAAGATTTTCTATGACTGATAGCATTTTAATGGTGGCTTCAATTTACACCTGATCAATTTACTTAATTTACAAGTATTTGGCGGATGTATTATTGACAGGTAAAAGCCTAAACCTTAAATATATGATGACCCAATTTTTTCCGATGTATTTCCAAGAAAAAAAACTTGGAAATTCAGAACTTGTATTCAGAACAATATGGTCAATTCATCGTCATAATCGTCAAAGCCCTAAAACAGACAATTAATCGTCATAATCGCAATGATTCATTAGACAATTAATCGTCAGTCAAATTTCATANCCTTGTTCCTGTTTTTGGAGTTTAGTCGAGTTTAGGCATGTGACCAAGTCATCTTGTATTTGTAGTCTAGTCTAGTCTAGTCAGTGTTTTGTTCTCTGTCAAGTTTAGTTTTATTGTATTGGGGTTTTGCCCCCTCGTGGGTTTTGTTTTGTGTTTGTTGTTGTATATTAAAGTATTTTCTGTTAACCCTTTCACTGCCTGCGCATGGGTTCCGTCCACATACCATGACAGACAGTCCTGTAGGAAAGCATTAGTGACTTGAATCTGAAAGGCCACAGTGTTTTTCACATATAAAACAGGAAGATTTAATTAAACTTATTGCAACATCTAAACCTACAACTTGCTTATTAGACCCCATACCAACTAAATTATTAAAAGAGTTATTATTATAAAAGAGCCCATTTATAACATTATCAACTCGTCAATTAATCTAGGCCATGTCCCAGGACCCTTTAAGCTGGCCGTCATTAAGCCTCTTATCAAGAAACCAAACTTAGACCCCAATGAACTAGGAAACTATAGACCGATTTAAAATCTCCTTTACCTGTCTAAAATACTAGAAAAAGTAGTGTCCATCTCAGTTGTGCTCTTTCTTACAAAATAATGACATACACAAAAAAATGTAGGCTTTAGACCGCATCATAGTACTGAAACTGCGCTCGTTAAAATTACAAACGACCTGCTTATAGCATCAGATAAAGGTAACATCTCACTCCTAGTCCTGCTTGACCTTAGTGCTGCGTTCGATACTGTAGACCATAAAATACTTCTAGATCGCTTACACAATAATACCTGTCGGGTCTAGCACTTCTGTTTTTGTTCGTCCTCTGTGTGTTTTGTTTACACTAGATCTCTCCTGACAGTTTACCATGTGCTCAGCTCCGCGTTCTTGACCCCGCCCCTCTTGTCTACTAATCATTAACCACTTTTGCTCTCTTCGCATCACCTGGTGTCGCTCTCGCTCTCCAGCTGTTTCTCATTCCACACTGATTTCCTCCTCTTCTTTTTTCTCGTGCTTCTCCCAGTTTGTGTCGGATCGTTAGTGTTTGCTGCACAAGCGTAGCCAGTCTTGACTATCTTAAGTATCATGTCCGGAAATATTGTTCCAGTCTAGTCGTGATATCTTGCCTTGTAATCTTGTTATCTTGTCTTGCTACTCAGTACTCACCATTTGTCCTGTGTGGCTCCAGTGCTGTTACCAGAACCGGGTGTCTGCATTTTTCTGCCTTGTTTACCCCAGCGACCACGGCTACCGGACCTCACCTCACGTCTATCTGGGGAAGCCATAGGACACAAAAGTTCCTCTCCGAAGATGGGAAATCTCTGTTAACCAACGCTTATTTTTGTTTAAAGGTACGTATGTAAACTTTGCCTACAGACTTAAAAAGAACACGGAGGTTCACAACTCGCATGCAGTTCTGTTTATTAACGGCTAGAGCTCCAAAAGTTACATAGTGTACCTATAAATGTCAGATTGTACACTCTTGTTTTAAAGACAGTGGTTATGTGTATCCTTAAAAAAAACTGGTATCTCCTATGTGATTTCATGAATTTGTTTAATGAAAATTTGCTTGTGTATCACAGGTGCTGTGAGAAAGAGCCATGTCTCCCGTGCCGCCACTGATGATGACATTACAAAACACGTAATACGGTGGTTCAACTTGGCAGCAGATAGGGGAAACTCAAGGAGCCGTCCCACTGTCAGCACCCAACAGTAGCGTTTCGGTGTTTCACAGTTAACTTCTGTGTTTTGAAGTGTTCGTTTAACAGTTAAGTAGTAACAGTTGAGATAAAGTTTACTACTTTAAATAGTTTTGTTTCTATTCATCTTCAAAAAACCCAGTTTCCACACAAAAAAATAAGCAGTGCAACATTAATAAGAATAAATGTTTCTTGAGCTACATTAAAAAAGTGTTCTTTTTCATTAAATAAAAAATGTTCTTTGGACAATTTATGGTTGCATTTCATTTTCTGTAATACCTATTAATTGTATACATAAATAATTGTTACTGGCTAAAATGGCTGAATTTTGATTTACAAGTTTTGAATGATTTCATCATGTTTTATTAATAAAGGCAGGCATATTAAATATTATAGAGCAATCCAGTCTATCCAATGTCGGTCCATTAGATTTGAAATATTTCTTTAGCTAGTTTTGGCCAGAATACTAGTTTTAAATGAGGGATCTGAAAGGTATCCAGACAGAATGACCAGATCGGATCCGTGGCGGATCAGCTGCTTTATAAACGGGTCCTGATGAGATCCGTGGCGGATCAGCTGTCTTTATAAACGGGTCCTGATCGGATCCGTGGCGATCAGCTGCTTTATCAGTGGATACATGGGCGGGTCTGCCCCAGATCTGGTCCGGATCCGCAATCCTTATTTGTTCCGGATCCGCTGCGCTGTGCAAGTGGACTCGTTCCGGACCCGTTTTGCGCATCCGTTCCGGAGCTTGTGACACTTCCGGGGCGGATCCGTTCCGGAGTCAGTTTCTATGGGTAAGTCTCATTTAAGCTCAAGTGCTCATAAGTAAACCAAAGTCCTTCAAAAAGGTCTCTTCAATATAACGATAAATAAAATAATGTTAAGTAGAATTAAAAAGTCAAAGCCTTTTTGCACTGGACATGCTGGTTTGGGCCTCATCGCCAGCTGCAGTCATGTCCTCATTTCACATACACTGTTAGCCCTTACCTGCCATTTCTACAGTAATACATTGGCAACACTGTTGCCAGCTAGTTACTGTAGGTGTTTTACAGTAAACTACTGCAATGGCTGTTTGAAGATACATTATTAAAGAATCTATTAACGCACTTAAGTCACACAGTCTTAGATGAACAAGTGTAAATAACAGATGAACACAATAAATCTGTCAAGATTTCACCAGAGGAGAATTAAACACAAACATCAATAACATCTTCACATATTACAGACACCACTTTACTTTATTTCTGTCATCTGTGTAAGATCTTATTGAGATTTAACTCTAGTTCATAGTGGTTCAATTATGTTTTAAGTCACCATTATGGCGATCAGTGTTTGCTTTGGTTGGACTCTTTGACTTTCTTGTAGCTTTAAAATGTACACTTATACAATAAAACTGAAAGGGACTTTACAGGAACCGCAACTTTATGTTTGCTTAGTAACTGAAGTTCCCTTTCTGTCGGTCTCTCGACGTTGTGTCGAACCGACAGAATGGGGTTCTGTCCCTGAGAACCAATCGCTTCCGACTTCTTAGAAAAGGCCAATGAAAATTGGCGAATGAAATTTGCATGCCGGACTCCCCCCGGATATCCGGGTATAAAAGGGAGACGGTCGTGCCTCATTCATTCACCTTTGGTCTGAGGAGCCTAAGCATCCTCCCCCGACCGCTGGGGTGGGCGGCCAGTGTTGTGGCATGAGGGACACAACGTCTCGTTCCCTCCATCAGGGAACCGAGGTTACATCCGTAACCAAGACGTTCCCTTTCTGTCGGTCTCTCGACGTTGTGTCGAACCGACAGAATGGGGTTCCTATGGAAAACGCCACAGCACTGAGCCGCGTCACAATCTCTGCGGAGCGACGTTGACTGGCCTGGGTTAGTCAGACGAACACGCTAACGCGAAATTATGACCCTCCAGTGGAGAGGAAGGGGGACCCAGAGCTTTACACAAAGTTGGGAAGCCCCTGTCACCGGCCGTCACCGGCGGAGTCCTAGTTCTCTAAATGGCGAGAAGCCGCCCGACACCGTACGGGCCACTGGGTAAGCATGTGAGAGTTGTTAACCAATTTCCCCAACGAGAGGAGGTGACA